>NW_026057586.1:26956576-27102844 GCF_023721935.1 Panthera uncia
ACACACACACACACACCACACACACACACACACACACACACACACACACAGTGGGAACAGCCTGTTTCTGGCCTGATAGATAACTCTAGACTCTTTAAATCCTGTTAGTCAGATCTAAAAATAACACTTAATTGTTGAACTTGATTGTGTATCTGTCTTCTCTAAGGCTTTGAATAAGCCAGTGAATCAGTGCAGCTGTTCAGTAAAGCCATAATCAGAAAAGTAGGAGAGCATGGCCTGTTTGTCAGGCACTACCAAGTGGAGGTGTATTTAACTGAGGACGTGCCGTGAGAACACTGATTCCACCAGTATGCTAAGTTGCCATTCCAGCACAGCAGAAACATCGTGACTACAGAGAAGGAGTTAGGGGAGCTGTTTAGCATCCCTGCTGAGCACTCGAGACTTGGCTCTGGAGTAGATAATAGAAGCAGCACTCGTGAATAGCTAAGCAGGCCGGACAACATGGTCCAGGACTCTGGGCTCTACCAGAGCCAGATGATGGTATTTGTGCCCCCAAAGTGAAGCTAGCCCATGACCAAAGCCAGTCCTTGTAGTCAAAGATCTGACTTGGTCGTCAGGAGTCCCATTTGTCTCCTCACAGCTTGTGGGTTTAGAGACCTGAGAGGTACCTAAGAGCTTGAGCAACACTGCACTGTTGCCGCCTGAGTCCTTTTGAAAGATGTCCGTGGGTCTGAGAGCATGGAGCTCGTCCTTTGGGGATGAGAGGGGAAATTACAGAGGCTGAGGAGGTGTGGTCAGGAGGAATGCTTACATGGCCTCTGGCATGTTCAAAACCCAGGTGAGACATTTTGCTTCTCGGGTTGTTGGCAGCTAGCCACAGTGGATTCTCAGGAGCTGTCCTTTATCTGGATCGATCATACAAAGATCTGAACTAAGGAGAGAAGCAGTTTTACTTGGAGCCAGAGGATGCCGGTGGGTGGCCAGATGTGTGGCAGAGGAATTCTGAGAAAATCACAGATTGTGGAACCCCTTGTGCACACTTTCCATGGCTGTTCATATCCAGTTTTCTTTGTTTGGGGTGTGTTAAAATCTCTTTGACCCTTGACTTTCATTGCTATTTTAACTCTGTCACCACCCCTGAAGAAAGAGCTAACTGTGAAGATCTTTTTGGTGTCTATGAGACCTACCTTGAAGACCTGTCCAGTATATGACTATGCCAGTGATGTGGGCTATCTGAAATGTGTGAGGTTCTGTGGACACTCTGGCTTTGCTGCAGAAAATATGGTGGGTGCACACACCAGTTCCACAAAATACTCCAAATACAGCAGTGTTATGCTTTGGAATGATGTCCTCATCCATGAGATCTGCAGCACCATTATGGAACTCTGAGTATCTCTGAATTTGTCACTCTTTCAGTCCTTTTGAGAGAGAAGAAATTAGGCAGTGGAGTACTTTCTCTGGTACAGTGTTACTCAGTTACTGCTGGTTTCTTTCCCAAAGCACCAGCTAACCCTTCAGTACTTATATGAGGCTGTTTGTGAACAGATCAGTTACTGTGTGATGAATCTGGCCTTCCCCTCTGGAGCGAGGACCCTGCAGCAGCTCCCTGAGTACTTGTGAAGGAGGTGAAGAAGTGGAGTGTTAGGACAAAGGCAAAGACAGATTTTAAAAACAAAGCAGTGGGAGCTTGGGGATGGGTAGGGGGGGCTTTTTTTGACCCTGATAGGGCCATCCCTGAAATCAAATGCCAGCCTCTCCCAAAGAGGCTTTTCAGCCCTGTGAACTTCTGTGAACGACTGACATAAATTTATATGCAACTGATAGAAAACTCCTCAAACCCTCTCTTGATCCACAATTGTTATTGATTGAGGTAATGAAATATGGAGCGTTTACTGGCATGAAGCAGGTTTATGAAAATCATGTTGAGTATACTGCAGCCTCAGAAGAGGAAACTCCAGTGACCTTGTGGGAATTAATATATTGAGCTCTTCACCACCATGAAGATCCTCAGGGACTTTGTTCCAGTTATAAGAAACATTGACAGGTCTCAAAGAAGTTTAATATGTGGTGCTTGCCTGTGATCCTAGTTTATTGCATAGCAAATCCTAGAGGAATAAGCTTGACACAGTCATGGAATTTCCCATGAGAACTGTGAATATATTTGAGTTTGTGTCTTGGAACAAGTTCCTCTGTGTAGACCTTACTGCAGCACTCAGTCATTATGGAACCCTGATACTGCGTATACAAGGAGACAACTGAATGAGAAAGGGTATAACCTTGATAATAACATCGTGTCCCTAGATTCTTAAGGGTCAAATAGCGATGAAAGCAGTTTCTGTGCGGTTTTACCCGTGTCATGATAACAAGTTTTAGGAGACGCCTTCATGCATTGATTTTCCAGATTACCTTGATACAGGGACAGCAGTAAGCAGCTCATAGCAGGACTTGTGGAATGACAAGTGCAGCATGGACAGACACAAATGAAGTGGTCTCTGAGAGTATCCCCCTCACCCTATCTTTGACTTCCAGACTGACAGCAAGATGAGAACATTTTATGTTTTTAAGGACAGAAGGGGTGGGGAGGGAAAGATCCTCCTTGCTTATTAGAGTTATTGTGAGAGACTGAATTAATTATTTTTCTTTTTAAACAGATTTTGAGAAATTTCTGTCATTCTGTGGAGCTGTAAGTTTGGGGGGTGGTAGAAGTGGATTGACAGCGGGAGTATCACTCGGAAAGATTTTGTAGAATGGCGAGGACGTGTGCTACAATTCAGCTGACAAAAATCAAATATTTCCTCTTGGTGCAGTCAGAATTCTTCTCAGTGCTAGGCCTCTTATCCTAATATATTCTATTTCTGTGTTCATGGATTTCTTTTTTCTGATATATGTTTTTTTTCCTGTATGTATTAGTCATGCAGATGGTCTGCCTCACAGTAAATCTGGAGGTAAAGTCAGCATTTTCTTCTTTTAAACATATACCTCTGTCCCCCAATTTGAAGAGATTCTTTGGCCTTAAGATGGGATAATGTTGGCATCTAAAAACTACTACAGTGGACTCAAAACCATCACATACATGATCAAGTTTATAATTATGCTGAAATAAACTGCTGGAGTTGCACCAATTCATTATTCTGAAATTGGTAAAGGCAGAGAGAGTCATTGATTTCATGGTAACCCAATATTGACATGGTCGAGTTTTTTAAGGAAAAATTTTAATATAAGCAAAGGGAATAATGGATGAGAAAACTGTTCTTTTCAAATCTCTAATTATATAATCACTCTAGGTAACCATCAATGGATGCGAAAACCATTAGGTCAAAGCTTGATGGGGGAATGTTACTGTGGAGGGATCGGCTGACATGAGCTGAATTCCTGTTCAATCTTGGCATCCCTGAAAATGGGGCAAACTCATGTGCTTCATGATGTGGTGCAATGGAAAGTATGTAACACTCCCCTTGAAGTTTTGTGTCTGAATCTGACTTGAATCTTAATCTAATCAAGTCTGTATAGCTAATTACCAGTAAAACGTGTACAGGAGATAGAACAACAGAACTTCCTACCATGAGGAAGCAATATGCCTTATTTAGAAAGTAAGGTCTTTCTTCAGGTCAAAAGTCCTGGTAACTCCAACAGAAAATGACATTGGAAAAGAAGAAGCGAGGGTGGGGGAGAATAAAATTTATTCTTTAGTGTGTATATATATGTATGTGTATGTATATACACATACACATAATGTATGTATATGTACATACACATACATACATTATTCTTTAGTGTATACACACACATATATATATATAGTATATATTATATATAGTATATATGGACATATATATATGGACTATATATATAGTATATATTGTATATAGTATATATGGACATATATATATGGGCTATATATATAGTATATATGGATATGGATATAGTATATATGGATATATATATATATATATATATATATATGGACACACACACACACATATAAATAAAGGAGACTTTAGAGACAGCTAAGCATAGTGTGAGGCTTGGATTCTGAATCAGTGGATTCAGAACCTACTAAGGTTTGGATTCTGAATCAGACTGTAAAAGGACATCTTGTATACCAGGCTGTATATGGATAAAATGATATGTATGGGATTTGCTTTAAAATAATCTGGGATGGAAGTATTAAAGTATTGAATTGAGTGATGGGTATATAGGAATTCATTATACTTTTTTCTCTATTTTTGTATGTTTGAAATGTTCAATAATAAAAAAACCATTTGAGGCAGTTGGGAAATTTGAATATAGACTGGATATTAGGTAGTTTTTAAGAATTGAAGTTAATTTTGTAAGGTTGTGATTTTATTTTGAAAGATGTTAGTAAAGATGTGTATAAAAGTATGGATCAAGTGGCATGTCTAGAATAAATGTGTATATGGGTAGGGTGTGTATTTTTGGGTGGGCTGCGGGTGGAGCCAGAGTCAAATGAAGCAAGATTGGCAACATGTTGATAATTATTGAAGCTAGTTGGTGGGTACTTCCTGTTCTCTCTACTTTTGTGTATGCTTGAAAACACTTAAAGTTTATTTATTTTGAGAGAGACAGACACTGCAAAAGGGGGAGGGACAGAGAGAGAGGGAAACAGAATCCCAAGCAGGCCCTGCACTCAGCGTGGAGCCTGATGCGGGGCTCAAACTCATGAAACCATGAGGTCATGACTTGAGCTGAAACCAAGAATTGGATGCTTAAGTGGCTGAGCCACCGAGGCGCCCCTTGACAATTTTTATAATGCAGTAAAAAAGTAAATCTTTGTTGGTAGTTTTAAGGTAGTGGTAGTAGTAGTAATTAGAAAATGTCAGGGAGGAGCTCCCGGGTGGCTCAGTCAGTTGAGCGTCCAACTTCAGCTTAGGTCATGATCTCATGGTCAGTGAGTCCCAGCCCCGAGTGGGGCTCTGTGCTGATGGCTCAGAGCCCGGACCCTGCTTCACATTCTGTGTCTCCTCTCTCTCTGCCCCTCCCATGCTCAACCTCTCTCTTTCTCTCTCTCTCTCTCTCTCTCAAAGATAAATAAGCATTAAAAATTTTTTTTCAATTAAAAAAAAAATAAGAAAATATAGGGGGAAATGGTAAAGGAACAACACCGTCAACTTTTGTCAAAGTTACCAGTCAGGTAGGATGTCATACAGCACAGCACAGAACGTTTTTGAGTCTTTTATTGGAATATTAGGTTGACACTAACAGACTTTTACTGGCTCTCTGGCAGCCTTTTTTAAGAAAGCTTTTAAACTTGTTCCAGAGGTCCCCTGTCAAAAGAACTTAATTTTATTTTTGCTTTAGCTGTGGAAGATTGTTAGAAATATATTAAAGCTATACATTTATATTCTAGAAAATTGCAATTATATAACCTGTTCTCAGTAACCAGGTAATTGATGATTGAGTGGAGGTGATGCTAATGCTCAGGAGAAGAGAAGTTAACAGGTAACTCAGAACTACCAATGAAATCAAACTGGTCAGGTGGGATGGAGAATAGATTTAAAATACTTTAGGTGGCTAAGACTAGTACCATAATTGATTTTGCGTTTGCAAACAACCTCATTTTTAAAGTCTCTTATTCTCCCTGCTCTTGGCACTCTCTTCCTGTGTCATACTGACTTAAAGCTGTTGCTCGGTGTCTCAGATTCCAGTTTACAGAGTTCACTGTTTAGCAAGTTCGTGTGTTATTTTTATCATCTTGGCAGACCCTGTACCATTGTTTTATTTGGTTAACCTACCAGTGGACATACCAGAAGACCAAATTAACTTCCAGGCCAGAAACAGACAAAACAGGTTTCGTTCAGAATTACCCAGATCTTGGTGTTGATATTCCTTATACTGTTTGCTCATTGAACCAATTCCTAGAGTCTCTTTATAAGGGAATGATTTTTTGTTTGTTTGTTTTATTTCACTTGAACAACTTTAGATGGGCATAACCTTCCTACATACATGTACACAGGCACACACACACACAATTTCTCTTTTCATAGTATAAATGGCTGTTAAGTTATTCTCTTTGACTTTCTTCTCCCCTGCTCAAACTGTTTTCAGTGATTTTCAGAGTCTTGATGCAAGTTGTAGATTGCAAGTTAGGTGAATTCCCACTTAATAATTACTGTCCTATCTCCTATGAGGCAGTGAAGGATGTCCCCTAATTGTGTAATACCACCAATACTATATTTCATTGTTTCTAATAACATGCATATTTCAACATCACCAAAACCCAGAGGTATCTTACAATTGCCGATTACCAGGTGGCAGCTGTAATGTATTGTCATTGCCTATACTTGTGCAGCCTTGATGTTGTTCCTGTGGCATGACTGGTTAGCTGGCTTCCTTGGGTTTTTTAGCCAATAAATGATTTAAGAACATTTTAAGGAAGGTTCATGAATCCTGGTTGTTGTTTGAAAACCTTTGATCAGTACATTGTCATAAGATCCAGACTGTATCAGCATTAACACATGCTGATTTAAGGGTGTCAGTCCTGCTGGGAAATCTGAGAGACGCTAGTGGAATAGAATATAGTTTTAAGGAATACTTTTATCTCCAGAGCTCTTGGTGGTGTATTGGGAGATACCATGAAACATATGCAGTGATAACTGAGTGAAAAGTCCTTCAGAAGATTCTTCGGTGTATTTAAAAGGAATACGTTAGCCAATTCATTTTGCTTATATTTCTTTGCTGTGCATGCAGAAATAAGTAGTGATATGCTAGACTGTGTCACTAACTTTGTATTTTTTTCTTCTCAGTGGTACATAGTTAAATTACATACCAAGATATGGTGTTTGCTTTTTTTTTTTAAATACATAGATGTTTTCACAGCTAAGAAATTTTATTTTATTTTATTTTATTTTATTTTATTTTATTTTATTTTATTTCATTGTATTTTATTTTATTTTATTTTATTTATTTTAATTTTTTTAGGGAGTGCCTGTGGCTCGCATGAGTGGGGGAGGGGCAGAGGGAGAAGAAGAGGGAGAATCTTAAGCAGGCTCCACTCTGGGCATGGAGCCCGGTGTTGGGGCTCAATATCACAACCCTGGGATCGTGACCTGAGCTGAAATCAAGTGTCAGACACTTAACCGATGAGCCACCCAGAAATTTTAATTTTCTAAAAAATATATTAGTTTACTTTTGAAAATTACAAACTGAAGAGTCTTTTGGTAATTGAGAATTGGGTGTAATGTGAATCAAAAATGAGTACACTTGCTATTTAAAACAAATACTAACTGGAAAAAGTAGAATAAAGCTTAAATTCCAGTATTAGAGTCATCAAGCTAGTTTAATGTCAATTGAAATAATGATTATTCTTTGTCAACATGATCTGGTTTTAAAGGTGACCGTTTCTTTTCTACTTGGAGAGCAGGCAGTGGAGAGCTTTTTTCTTATTCATAAGACTTTAGTAATTCCTTTGAAATTCATTAATTTGTTCCTTTTTTCCCCACAAACTACAACAAATATATATTATTATTATTTTTTTAATTTTATTGTTTTAAAATTTTAATTCCAGTATAATTAACATACAGTGTTACATTAGTTTAAGGTGTATAATATAGTGATTGCACAGCTCTACACATTGCTCACTGCTCATCGTGATAACTGTGCTCTTTAATCCCTACCACTTATTTCACCCATCCTCCACACCCATCTGGTGGCCGTCAGTTTGTTCTCTATAGTTAGGTATCTGTTTCTTGGTCTGTTTTTTGTCCCTTATTTGTTTTGTTACTTAGATTCCACATACGAGTGAAATCCTATGGTATTTGTCTTTCTCTGACTTCACTTCACTTAGCATTATATTTTCTAGCTCCATCCATTTTGCAAATGGCAAGATTTCATTTTTTTATGGCTGAATTTAAAAATGTACATATATACCACCTCTTCTTTATCCATCCATTCATCTGTTGATGGACATTTGGGCTATTTCCATAATTTGGCTATTATGGACAGTGCTGCAATAAATGTCGGGGTGCATATATCTTTTTGAGTTAGTATTTTTGCATTCTTTGGATAGATACCTAGTTCCGTTTTTCATTTTTGGAGGAACCTTCACACTCTTTTCCACAGTGGCCGCACCAGTTTTCATTCCCACCAGAAGTTTGCACAAGGGTTCCTTTTTCTCCACATCCTTGCCAGCACTTGTTTCTTGTGTTTTCGATTTTAGCCATTTTGACAGGTGTGAGGTGATACACCTCATTGTGGTTTTGACTTGCATTTTCCTGATGTTGAGTGATGCTGAACATCTTTTCATGTGTCTATTGGCCATGTGTATGTTGTCTTTGGAGAAATGTCTGTTCATGTCCTGCCCGGTTTTTATTTGGATTCTTTGGGGTTTTTTTTTAGTGTTGAGTTGTTTACGTTCTTTATAGATCTTGGATCCTAACCCTTTATCAGATATATCGTTTGCAACTATCGTTCATTCAGTAGGTTGTCTTTAAATTTTGTTGATTGTTTCCTTTGCTGGGCAGAAGCTTTTTATTTTTATGTAGTCCCAGTAGTTTATTTTTGCATTAATTTGTTCTTTAATTCCCAGACTTTGTTTTCCCTCTTTCCCATCCCCAGTATTTGAATGCATTTTTTTTTTTAAGTTTATTTTTCTATTTTGGGAGAGACAGAGCGAACAAGCAAGCAGGGGAGGGACAGAGGGAGAGGGAGAGAGAGAACCCCAAGCAGGCTCTGCACTGTCATCACAGAGCCCAGTGCGGGGCTCTAACTCTTGAAGCATGAGATCAGAACCTGAGCCGAAGTCGGACACTCAGCTGACTGAGCCACCCAGGTGCCCCAAAATACAACGTTTTTAAGAAGATCATTTTCCTCTTTTGGGTTGGTGAACTTAGGATGACAACTGTATGATTTCCAGGATAAGAAAAGAATAACTTAATATAAGTGAAATCAGGCAAATCTGTATCTATCTTGGAGAAGATGTTTGATCCCCTGCAGAGAATATAAAATTATTTTTCTTTCTTATGGTTCTAGGGCTATGCACCACCACCTAAAAATGGGATTGAACAGAAGCGCCCTGGACGCCCTTTGAATATTACATCTTTAGTTAGGTTATCTTCAGCTGTGCCAAACCAGATTTCCATTTCGTGGGCATCAGAAATCGGAAAGGTAAAGACTCTCTTCTGGGTAGCCTGAACGTGATCTCACTAGGAGCTGATTTGTTTTTTCTTAGCTCATGCTACTAGCTCTAACTTGTCAGTTTTCTGATTGTAATCTCCAAGAAGCAGTCATTTTCAGTTTGGGGTGGAGATGTAGAGATTCTCAAGGTTAAAAAGTTTCAGGTTTCCTGAATGCCATCTCTTTATTTTCTTGGAAAAGAAGTGAGTGTAATTACAGTATTTCTTAAGGAAATTGTTTAATCACAGTTGTGTTTGTGTGTTTAAGTGGTGTTCTAAGAAACTGGAAACTTTGGATGATGTTATATATTTATGAAGGGGAACAAAGCTTTATCAGGCTTTGAGGAAGATGTTTAAATGCGCTCATGTTGTGGTTGGAAATAATCCATTCCAAGCTTTACATGAACAGCTTCCTCAGATAACATGGTGAAAAATACATTATTTTTTCATAATATAGCTGTCCCTTCCCTAACGTGCATTTGGGAACAGGAGTCAATTTGTCAAAGTTTTTCTTAGAAGAAAGCCAATATTGGGTTCATTTAAAGATTTGCTCAAGGCCATGTATGAAGTGGTCTCTTCTTCCAGAATCAGAACTTTGAAACTCTGGATTTGAAGTGTTAATTCACATCCCTGAATTATGAAAATACATTATTTTTTCAATACTTTTATGTTTGAACCTGGCTTTCTACTAATTCTTAGTCTCAAAATGTGTTATTATCATTTATGGGGTACTGACTAATACAACATGGGATTTCTATTTTAGAACTATTTGTTTATATTTAGAAATAATAGAATGGCAAAAGAGATTTCAGTTAGTTTCTGAACATCAACTTTCATCTTGCTGTTTCATAGAGGTAAAGGGTAATATTCCTATTATATGGATGGAGAAATCGAGTCCTATGTTTATAGCAGGAATTTTGTGGTTGTGTCACCAAGGCAGTTGCAGAGCTGGACATAAAGAATATTTTGTATTAATATTTGGACTATAAAAATATTACTATCTCTTTAATGATTGTTTTCTTGAGCTTTCATATTTGAATTGTTACTGTTCACTTGTCTTTATTATCATAGGGCACTGATTCCTGATATTTTTCATTTTCACAAACTGAATGTGTAATGTAGTGAAGCATTGGATAAGGATTCAGAAAATTTTGGCTTAGTCCCAAGTTGGCCCTTGTTTGATTTTAGCAAAGTTGCTTGATTTCCTGAGGCCTACTTAACGAATAAGTAAAATCTTGAGAGTGGGTGTTGTATGCAAGGAACGTTGTTAAATGAGCAAGCATTAAGGCTTTAAAGCTTAGGAGAAGGATTCGAATGGAAGAGTATATCTTTTTGAAGTAATTATTAACTTGCAGATTTTTGAGTAAATGATTGTAGACATGGAAGACCTGGAAGGGTTTTTTTGCCACATAATGGGAATAATATTCTTTCCTTATAATTAAAATGATTAATTGACTTAAAACCTGCACACTATATTGGGTACTCCTCAGATACTTACAAGGACTGTTGCAGAACATTAAAAATAATATTTAAAATACTTGTTTTGGTAACTATTAAAAGTATTCCATTTATTGTAGAATCAGTTGAATATGATATGTAGTCAAATTGCAAGAGATTTTTAGTATGTAGGTAAAATTATATTTCATCTCTTCATAGCTCTATAAATAGCTAACGAAGATTCCTTTGTGCCAGATCCTAGAGGTATGGGATTGGATGCTGTTTTTTTTTTCTGGGCTTGTCTTTTTGATTTTTATCGTTTCTCCGTGTGTCTTATTTACTACAGTAGCTGTCCCTTCCCTAATGTGCATTTGGGAACAGGAGTTAATTTGTCAGAGTTTTTCTTAGAGGAAAGCCAATATTGGGTTCATTTAAAGATTTGCTCAAGGCCATGTATGAAGTGGTTTCTTCTTCCAGAATTGGAACTTTGAAACTCTGGATTTGAAGTGTTAATTCACATCCCTGGTGTTTGAACTTTTTTTCTGCAGTGGAACCTGTTCTTCAGTGAAAATATTCTGACAGTTCCAATACATAAAAACAGAACGATTTTAGTTAGAAGTAGGTATGAGAGGGTACATTCTCATTCATATCATCATTGCCCCTAAGATAGCAGTTTTGCTAAATTAGAAACACAGTTTGAAAACTACTGATATATGTTATCTTTCACATGGATGTTTTAAAGGGGTAAGTGATTTAGAAATACCTTTAATATGATTGAGTTTTTATCTTCTGTAAAATAGCTGAGTTGATTTTTTTTCCCCTTCCCAGTCATTGGCCTTCCTGTGAAAGTTATCTTGAATGTTATTTTTAGCAACCAGAATTTTTAGACAAGTATTTTTTGTAAATAGGCTATTATCTCTTGTCTTTAATACAGATTATCTTTCTTTGTAGAATTACTCCATGTCTGTATATCTTGTACGACAGCTCACGTCAGCCATGTTATTACAGAGATTAAAAATGAAAGGTATTAGAAACCCTGATCATTCCAGAGCACTAAGTAAGTAATGTTTGTAAGACTAAGCATATGAGATGCTTTAATGGGGAGGAAAAAAAAAAAAGCAAGCCTCACATATACATCAATACAGGAATAATTGGGAAGAATTATTAGAAACTTGAAATGAATTTTGAGTTAAAAGTATTCTAAGAACAGAGCCCTCTAACGTGCAAAACCATTCTCTTAGAAATCACTCCCAGTGGATCAATTTTAAAATCCCAACTAGTCTGATTTTGGGGTTTTTCATGAAAATTTATTTAGGTAAATGTCAGGTTGGTGGTAATTTGGATGCATACATTGACTTGCAAATAGAAACGCAAGTCTTCAGAACCTCCAGTGTGTAATAGAATGTACCTTTTAAAAAATTCTAAATAAGAGGCTCTTTTTGCAGAAGAATGTTGATAACTATCAACAGTATTTGCCTTCTCAGATGTTTTGTTTTATGTAATAATAGAGAAAAAGTCTAACCCAAACTGTAAATAATTCAGTTCAGTAACTTAATTCAATTGAACAGACATTTTCCTGGGAAAGAGAATATTTTCCCTCAAATTACCTTCCATACCAACTGAATGAACCGGAAAGGAAAAGAGGATCTACAGATTGAAAAGGGAGCCAAGTAGGGCTGTTGAAATGATGTTGCGTTTCTTGTACTTAAACCATCCTCATCTCCTGAAATGACACAGTGTGCATCTTCCTGCCTGGAGCGGGAAGCCAGAGAAGCCCGTAGTTCTTCTTGCTTGCCCTGTTCGGATTCAGCGGCCTCCATTTCCTGATGTATTCTCAGCATGGTGTTGAGAATTAGGCACCTAAAGGCCACACGTATAATTGTTAGCTTGTGTATACGGTACCTTGTATACATCACCTGGTCAATAAAATTGCAGAGACATTCCACATCCATTGTAGTTTTCAGTTGTCAAAGGAAGTGTAAGAATATTGTGCCCCTTCTGTTTACAAATTACTCCCTAATAAAGTTATGAGTGTGTGTGAGGAAAGCGTTAAAGCCCAGAGTACTGCTGGTTTCCAAGTGCCTTTCCTAACCGTTGGATTGTTCTGAAGCCTTAAGCACCTTTCTGTTTTTGAAACTCTTCCTTACCTGCAATTTTACTTTTAAAAGGAAACTTAAAAATTCAGTTAAACATGTGATCTAGAGTTTGCAAGTTTGTAATGCTTAAACCTGATACTGGAAGTAGGATTGTGTTTTCAGTATGTTAATCCTTAATGTTTCGGGGGTTTTTATGTTTTTATAGTTGGTTGACCTATTGGAAATGTTTGGGAAACGTATTAACAATAAGATGATATATATTTCTATAATTCTGTTCATAATTATTACAGTTCGTTGAAAAAATTTTTAAATTCTTTTTTCTTTCTTTTTAAAGTTAAAGAAAAACTTACTGCAGATCCTGACAGTGAAATTGCTACAACTAGCCTCCGGGTATCCTTGATGTGCCCTGTAAGTAACGCAGCAAGACATTCTGGGGTGTTTCGCTTTCTATAAATTACTAATTTTCCTATAAAAGTAAGTGTGGGACGAATGATATATTATGATGGAATTCTGAACTTTTGTTGTTTTTCCATTCAGGAAGTTTAATGATTAAGCATTATAATTCTAAAGAATGCAGACATTGTTTAAGCACTAACTGAACAAGAAGAGACCTAAAAGATTGTATCAAAGAGGGAAGAGAGCTTTATTTAGTAGGTTCAAAATAATCTGTCAGAGTTTTTTGCTCTAGACCATCCACAGCTAACAGTAAACGTATGTAGAGAGTTGGCTCCTTTTATCGGAATATAAACAGTATTGAAAAGTAGTAGTAAAATTACCAGTACCTGATAATGCTGATTGATAGTTCTGGTTTAATGAGTTAGAATGTGTGAGATTCTTAATCTATAATATACTTCAGAGTTGCACAATAATTTTTGTTTTCTTGAGAGAGCCCACACACACGAGTGGGGGAGGCACAGAGGGGGGGTGAGAGGGAGAGGGAGGGAGAGTCTTAAGCAGGCTCCCCACCCAGTGCAGAGTCTGACATGGGACTCCATCCCACCACCCCTGGGATCATGACCTGAGACGAAACCAAGAGTCGGACGGTCAACCGACTGAATCACCCAGGCACCCCAGTTGCACGATAATTTTTATATCTCTTTACATAGAGGCTAGGGGTAGAAATCAGTCAGGAACATTCAGATTCTCCTATGTGCTTGGTACTGAGCTAATTTCAGGAGAAAATACTGAGGACTTGATAGGAAGTTGTCAGAAAGTGAAGAGTCTAGTTTGAGAGATAAAGCTAACTCGTACTTACCGCATGTAATCTTGCTAATAGAGTACCAAAGAGATGGGAGGGGTCAGGAATAGTGAATGACAGTTTCTTTAAAATCAGTACTGTTGGAGGGGACCCTTTCCAGATGTGAGGAACTTTATGAGAAAAGTCCTGGAATCAGGAGTGTAGTTTTGGGAGCAACTCATGACCAGCCACCATTGTGAGAAATGTACAATATTTTACATGGAGAGAGAATTGTGTCAGAGGGAGGGGGAGAGAAGGGAATACTTTGTTGAGTTCCTATCATATGGTCCTTAATTTAACTGTCTTAGCAAAACTTTGCAGATGAGAAAACTAAGACTAAAAGAGGTTGGCTAACCCAAATCACACAGGAGTAGAACAAGGATAAAAATTTTGATCTTCTGACATTATTCCAGTTCTCAGAACAACATGCCATAATGCCAGACTGGGCTAAAATATATCCTGGTTATAAGTTCACCTCTCTATCACCCTGGAAAGTGGTGTTTATAGATATCTTTCTTTCTGAATTTATTTTTTAAATTATCATTAACTTGAACTAACTTAGCTTTATTGAAAAGGATTAGAATTGCATGAAATTGGGATTGCTTAGAAATTGGGAATCTCTGGTTATTAGACCCAGAGAGAATGTCTGCAGTCTTAGGAGAGGGGGGGAACACAACTCATGCCCCGATGGGGAGGCAGAGGTCCTGTAGGGCTTGTGTTTGGACCCGGGACCTTCTCTTCTACTTATAAGCTCTGTGCAGACCTTGAGGCACGAGTTCTTCTGAGTATCTTCACATTACCCTTTCCTCCCTCTTGTGTTAAAATTGATACTAAATTGAAACACAGGAAATTGTCATTCTGTTGGTCAAAAACAGTTGAATATTGACAGTTCTTTATGGTTTAACACTAGTATATCGAGTAAATGTTAATTGCTGGCTATATTCTAGGCATAGTCGCTATATGGGAAGGGAATTCATGTTACCTTTATTGTTTTCTTTTTAATTTGTCTGCAGCATTTAAAAAATGTTTGTTTATTTTAAGAGAGAGAGAGAGAGAGAGAGAGAGAGAGCGAGTGAGTGAGTAGGGGAGGGGCAGAGAGAGAGGGAGAGAGAGAATGCCAAGCAGGTGGTACACTGTCAGCACAGAGCCCAATGCGGAGCTTGAACTCATGAACCGTGGGATCACGACCTGATCGGATATCAAGAGTCAGATGCTTAACTGACTGAGCCACCCAGGTGCCCTGTATTATTTTTATGCTTTAGTAGCAGAATGTTCGGTCAGGAAGAAAGTGCTTCGATACAACTTACCTGAGGAGTTTGCTAACAGTTGCATGATGCCATTTTCTGTCTTATTTTCTTGGCATTTGTTTTTTATTCTTTTAATTTGTTTCCTTTTTTTTTTTTCTTCAAACACTGTGCCATTCTGTATGAGAACAACCAAAACAAAACACAATAGCCCAACATACTAATGGATTCTCAGATTTTCAAAATAGTGAAGGTGGTATATCAGAGTGGTTAGGATTCCTTCTGTATAAGAATAGGGAGCAGTTTCTTTTCAGTAAAGCTGACCGTGTTTAAGAACATTAACATTTCCATTTTTTAAAGAGATGAAGTAACAAGATCCTGCTTTAAGTTTATTAAATACTCTCTTTCTCTGCTGACAAGTGAAACAAGTCTGTTCCTTGGACTGTCTTTTGAGCTTAAGTATTCATCCTACCTGGTTTGTTCAGCACTAAGAAAAGCATGAATGGTTCTTTTCAGGCTGTGGTAGTGGTAACATGAAGTTGAAGCTAACTGTGGGATACGATGCATATTAATTAAAACACCAAACAGGTGTTTCGATCAAATGAAACGAATGACAGTCGTTTTGAGGAAGAGACAGTACTGGTATTAGTTGAAGAAAGCAGAAAAGAGTGCAGCTAGCTGCCTGTGGAACTAACACAGGATGTGGTTTAGTGGTAGGAAATAGAGAAGCACAGAATGGATCGTAGGCATTTGGAAGGATAAGAGGTGAACCCTGGGATAGGAGGCAAAAATGAGAGAAAATGATAGCTTTAAGGTAGTGGAAGAGATGTTAGTTATATTTCACAGTATGTTTATAAAATGATTGAGAGTAGACATGAATCTGGATAGTGGGTAGCACAGTCCAACGCCTCTCTCCTTGGGACCTACGAAAGGTAATTTTACAGTCATTATTGAAGGTGGGATCTGATTGAGTGTGTGTAATTATATTTCTGAACACAGTGAATTTTACACAGGAGTTGTATTGTAGTGATAGCAGCTAGTGGTTTTCAGTCTGTCCTGCAGATATGGGCTGGGTGGCTGGGGGATAAAAAACGAAGCTGGATTTGATTTTATCTCTTAAGATTCTGACTCATATATAGCTTGGAACCACTGATTTGGGCCATTTTTTACTTACACACATTCTTTATTAATTTAGATAGATACTGATTAGACTATAGTAGAGTGAAAATCAATTTAGACACTCTGCTTAACATTTTACCCTGGTACTTATTTAAAAAAATTTTTTTTTAAATGTTTATTTCTGAGAGAGATTCAGTGTTTGTTTATTTTTGAGAGAACAGGAGCAAAGAGGGGCAGAGAGAGGGAGACATAGAAAGCAGATCAGGCTCCAGGCTCTGAGCTGTCAGCACAGAGCCTGACACTTGAACAACCCAGGAACCGTGAGAGGATGGCCTGAGCCGAAGTCAGATGCTTAACCGACTGAGCCACCCAGGCACCCCGTACCCTGATACTTATTTTTAAATGTTTGTTTATTATGTTGAGGGAGCATGAGTGAGGGAAGGGGAAAGAGAGAGAATCCTAAGCAGGCTCTGTGCTGTCAGCGCAGAGCCTGACACAGGACGCAAACCCATGAACCATGAGATCATGACTAGAGTTGAAATCAGGAGTTGGACGCTCAGCTGACTGAGCCAACCACACACCCCTTACCCTGATATTTATAGCAGCATTATGTGGAAATGGCCCATGTGTCCATTGACTGATAAATGGATAAAAAAATGTGGGGTGTGTGTACACACACACACACTGGAATATTAGTCAGCCATAAAAGGAAAGAAATCTCTCCATGTGCAACGACATGGATGGAGCTAGAGCATTAATGGTGAGCGAAGTAAGTCAGTCAGAGAAACACAAATACCATATGATCTCACTCATGTGGAATTTAAGAAACAAATGAGCAAAGGGGCAAAAAGAGAGGCAAACCAAGAAACAGACCCTTTTTTTCTTTTTCATGTTTTTATTTAAATTCTAGTTAGTTAATATATAGTGTAATATTGGTTTCAGGAGTAGAATTAAGTGATTCATTACTTATAATACCAAATGCTCATCATAACAAGAGCTCTCCTTAATACCCATCACCCATTTATCCCATCCCCCATCAACCCTCAGTTCTCTATTGTGAAGAGTCTCTAATGGTTTGCTTCTCTCTTTTTTCTTTCCCATATGTTCATCTGTTTTATTTCTTAAATTCCACATATGAGTGGAATCCTATGGTATTTGTCTTTCTGACTTATTTCACTTAGCATAATATACTCTGGTTTCATCCACATCGTTACAAATGGTGAGATTTCATTCTTTTGATGGCTGAGCAATATTCCCTTGTGTATATACCACATTTCCTCTATCCATTTGTTAGTCAATGGACATTTGGGCTCTTTCCATAGTTTGGGTATTGTTGATAATGCTGCTGTAAGCATCAGGGTGCATGTACCCCTTTGAATCTGTATTTTTGTATACTTTGGGTAAATACCCAGGAGTGTAGTTGCTGGATCATAAGGTGATTCTGTTTTGAACTTTTTGAGGAACCTCCATACCATTTTCCAGAGTGGTTGCACCAGTTTGCATTCACACCAGTGTAAGAGGGTTCCTCATTCTCCACATCCTCGCTAGCATCTGTTGAGAAACAGACTTAAAAAAAAAAAAAAAAAAAAAGGTTTTATTTATTTTTATTTATTTTTGAGAAAGAGAGCACAAACAGAAGAGGGGCAGAGAGAGAGGGGACAGAGGATCCGAAGCAGGGTCTGCACTGAGAGCAGTGAGCCAAGTGTGGGGCTCGAACTTACCATGAGATCATGACTTGAGTTGAAGTCGGACACTCAACCGACTGAGCCACCCAGGTGCCCCAAGAAACAGACTCTTCATTACAGAGAACAAACTGATGGTTAACAGAAAGGAGGTGGGTGGAGGATGGGAGAAATAGATGATGGGTATTAAGGAGTGTATTTGATACGGTGAGCACTGGGTATTGTATGAAACTGTTGAGTCACTGCATTGTATACCTGAAACTAATATTGCACTGTTAACTGGCATTTAAAACTTAAAAATTTTACAAATCAAAAAAAGTGTTGAATTGGTTGGGAACCATTTCATTCATAAAACACCATCATCTGACTAAATAGAATATTTTATTTTGTTATTTTTTTATTAGAGACATGTGCTAGTGGGGAGAGGGGCAGATGGGGAGAGAGGGAAAGAGAGGGAAAGAGAATCTTAAGCAGGCTCCACACTTAGTGTGGAGCCCCATGCGGGGCTCAATCCCATGACTTTGGGATCATGATCTGAGCCGAAATCAAGAGTCAGGTGGTCAACCGACTGAACCTCCCAGGTGCCTGTTATCCATCAGACATCTGACTAAATAGAATTTAACACATTCAAAATTTCTTTTACTAACACACCATGATCAGTATTAGGAAATTGATCACATTTGGCCAGATGGTAAGAAATGCCTTTTTAACTTGGGAAATGCTCATTAACTCTTGAGAGACGGTAGAGTAGGATTAAATTTAGGATCATTAACTTCCACAGCAGTGAATGTTTTCAGTTCTGTATGTTGTGGAAATTCTGAGGCAGTGATAGGAGAAATGAAAATGGCACCGAAGAAGATAAAAAGCAAATTCTCAAAGTGTGACCCAGAGATACTTGGGGTCTCCTGAAACTTTTCGAAGAAGTTCACGAAGTCAAAGCTATTTTTATAATAATACCAGGACACAGTTTGTCCTTTTTCTGCTCTCATTCTGTCCTGAGTAGACAGTGGTGGTTAACAAGGGTCAGCTGATGGTGGTGTAGTGTGTACTTGTGTATTCTTGTTTTAAAAATGTCTGCTTTAATTTCTATAGTAAATATTGATTAATATATACATAAAAATTATTTGAGATTCTCGATTTTTAAGAGAGTAAAAGGATTCTGAGGCCAAAAGTTCAAGAACTAGTAGCCAAAAAAAAAAACATAGTAGGCCAAGTTAGAGAATTATTTTAAAGGAATAAATTATGAAAGTTGACAATTAATACCTACTTTATTGTAAAAGTATTCAGATAAAAAATTTTTAATTGCTTCAGTCTGTTACTCAGAAGTAACATTATTACTAATGGTATGAAATACATCTTTTCTAGATTTAACTTTATTGTTCATAATCATGCATGTTTATTGGAAAAAATCGTGCTGCATGCACGGTTCTGTGCTTTACTTTTTTAAAATTAACAGTATATCTTAAAAATTAATGTGTAGATGTATCTTATTTTAGTCACTGTAGGTATTTTGTTGATTGGGTATGGTGTAAATTACTTGTTCAACCTTTTTAAAAAAAGTTATTATTTCGGTTATTTCTAGGCACTTGATTGTGTGTAAAAAAAAAAAAAAAAAAAGCAATGATGAAAAATTCCTAAAGAAAACACTAGCCACTAGAATCCAGTACTTTAAGAAGAATCCAGTATTTTAAAAGAATAATATGTGATAACAAAGGGATGCCTCTTAGGAATGCAGTGGTTTGATTTTAGAAAATCTATTAAAATTATTTATATTAATAATTGAAAGGTGGGAGGGAACCCCTGTGATCATCTCATTAGGTGCTAAATCCATTCCTAACAGAACAAAAACTGTTAGCAAAATTGGGAAGGATAGATAATTAAAAACCGAGAACCGGGACCATGTATGATGTAAAAACTAGGAGGGTTCTCATGGAAGTGAAAAACATTTGGGTTTGTGTTCTAGCTCCAGCCACTGTGTCTCAGTGAGTGTGGTGTTTGTAGTCTCATGTAGCCTCAGCATCTTCATTTCAAAAGCATTAATATAGGTACTACTCTTTCTGGAGTCATAGGGTTGTTATGAAAATTATGTGAAGTTTATGTAAAACTCCTTAGCACACAGTAAGATTCTACATCACTTAAGGGATAATTTGTTATTTAAAGGAAGGGAAAACATAGCGAGTATCATAAGAAGAGAAATTGCCTATTTTAGTTCTATTCTCACGTTTTTTCTGCCTTAAATAATGAGTTGTTTGTGCTACATACTTGCACGAATCACGGTAACTTCTAAGATCCCGTTTAGAATTCTAGTTAGACCTCAGATGGAGTCAGCACAGTGATCAGGAGTATAGACTCTGGAGCCAGGGCTGCTTGGTTCACATATTGGCCCTGCCACTTTCTGACTTTGCAGTGGTCGTCATTATCTACCCTCTTTGTGCCTCAGTGTTCTCAGGGGCGGATGATAATATAGATGGATCATGTAGCACACTTGTTAGGTTTAAAAGCTCACTAGGATTAATAAATATACTCATCGTTGCACTTCGCGTGTAAGTAGAACTGTACAAACATTAGTTATGGCTGTGATGATGGCCTGGCTACATTATTTTCTTTTGAATTACAAAATAACCAAATGTTCATTTTAGGAGAAAGAAATAAGAGGTAAACCAAAAGGGAAAAAAAACAAACAGGAACATTCTAAAAATCCTACCCTTCAGGCAAAGTTAACGATGTAATTTTGCTGTGAATTCTTCTGGACTTTAGAGGGCATATAAAGAAGTCCTTCCTTCCTCCCTTTTCTCCCCTTTGTTCCCTTTGCCACTTTCCCCGTCTTTTTCCATTTGTTCTACCATTTGCTCAACAAATACTGCGCATATGCTGTGTGCCAGGTACTGTGCTGTGACACTTGGATTATAGTGGTGAACAGTGACGTGGACCTTGTCCTTGTGGAGTTTAGAGTCCATAGTGGGAGAAACACATTTTCTGTCAGAATAACAGAGAGCTGGTCATAAACTGATAGGTTCTCTGTAAAGGAAATGTATTGGGAAGGTTGTTGAAAGACTCTGTCTAATCTGGGTGTGTGTCTTGATGTTGGTGTACCTCTCCCAATTGGAATAAGAATTGAACAGAGCACTGAATTATATAAAAGTATATTGGAATATCAGCACATGTGATTATACACAAGTAAAACATTTTTGTAAATAAAAAACACATTTGCAATTCATATCACATACACGAAGCTGACTTAACGTAAAGCTTCTGTAGATAAATAACCAAAGACTAATAGCCAACCAGGAAGGAGAAAAAGTTATGTATAGACTGCTCTTGGAAACACAGATAACTCTTAGAAGTAAAAAAGAACAGGGCACCTGGCTGGGTGAGTAGATTTCAGCTCAGGTCATGATCCCAGGGTCATGGGCTCGAGCTCTGTATCGGGCTCTGCACTGAGCATGGAGCCTGCTTAAGATTCTCTCTCTCTCCTCCTGCCCCACTCGCATACTCACTCTCTCACTCTCTAAAAATAAAAAGTAAAAATAAGCTCAGCTTCACTTATAATAAGAGAAATGTAGTTCACAATTATAATGGGGTGGTTTTCACTTATCAGATTGGTAGAGATCAAAGTGAATTAATAAGACTGTGTTGACAAAGTTGAGGGGAACCAAGCTCATTAATGCATGTATATGCATAAATCAATACAGTTTGTTAGTATGACAGAAATCACAAATGCACTTTCCCTTTGACCCAAAAATATCACTTCTGGGAATTTAGCCTATAGTTATTTATTACAGCATCATTTGTAGTGATAAAATATTAGGAACAATTTAAATGTCCATCACCAGGGGATGGTACTGGTTAAGTAAATAATGATCATTCATATCACGTACTTCACATCAATTATGTCTTCATACCATGGTAGCTTTTTATGTACTGAATATACGTGAAATAATTATTAAGTTGTATTATGTGACAGATGGCACAGAATTGTGTGTATTGCTTGCCACCATTTATGGGAAAATGTATTTTTAAAATACACACTGGGTTATACATAGAATATCTATGAAAGAGCATATAAGAGGTGGGTAATAGTGGTTCCCTCTAAACAGGGTAACAGGTGAGAAAGAGATAGGTTTTTGTTGTATATGTATTTTTCTCTGCCTCTGAATTTACGTGTTAATTATTTTCAAAAAGTGAAATGGGCTTTTATTTATTTATTTTTTAATGTTTATTTATTTTGAGAGAGAGGGAGAGAGTGCAAGCAGGGGAGGGGCAGAGAGCAAGGTAGAGAGAGAATCCCCAGCAGGCTCCACACTGTCAGTGAAGAGCCCAGTGTGGTACTTGAACTGACAAACTGTGAGATCATGACCTGAGCTGAAATCAAGAGTTGGATGCTTGCTTAACCCACTGAGCCACCCAGGTGCCCCTGAAATAGTCTTTTAAAAGTCATAGGGCAGTGAGTGAACACAAATAATATATGTAGTGATCTTGATTAGAAAGAAATTCTGGTTTGAAAATCTTTTTCATTTTGATCTTCTTGTGAGATCTTTTCAGACTTTTATGACCGACTCTTGCCTTTGAGGCTTTGCTACCCTTTCTGAAAGGTTTCCCCTGTTGTCTTCCCTTTCTGTAGTTAGGGAAAATGAGGCTGACGATCCCATGCCGTGCAGTGACTTGTACACATCTACAGTGTTTTGATGCTGCCCTTTATCTGCAAATGAATGAGAAGAAGCCCACCTGGATTTGTCCTGTGTGCGACAAAAAGGCTGCCTATGAAAGTCTAATTTTAGATGGGTAAGTGTATCCCAGCATAAGTGTTAGCTGTGGAAACGTGCAGTACAGTCTCATGTAACTTGTAGTCTAGCATCATGTTATCCTTTTTATCATTGGCTTTGTTTTGCTAAATTTCACGAGGGATATTCGTCTGTTGCTTTCTTGTAATGCCTTTGTCTGGTTTTAATGCTACAGTAATCCTGGCCCCATACAAATGAGTTGGGAAGTGGTGGTATTTTGTCTCCTCAAATATTTGGTAGAATCCCCCAGTGAAGATGGTTGGGACTGGGGTTTTCTTTGTGGTAAAGTTTTTCACTACAAATGCAGTTTCTTTAATATACGTAGGGTTCCTCAGGTGATCTGTTTCTTTCTGAGTGAGCTTCAGTCTGACCAGAAGGTTGTCAGTTTTACTGAAGGTTGTTAGCCTTTTGTTTTGATTGATTTTCCTCTTTTTCTATTTTATTTGTTTCTGTTCTTTGTTGTTTCCCTTTTTGTGTGTACTTTCATTTTAATTTGCTCTCTAGTTTCCTTTAGGTAGAAGCTGAGGTTTGATTTGAGTCCTTTCCTAATATAAGAAGATTAATGCTATAACTTTTCCTTCAAGTACTGCTTTAGCTATATTCCACAAATTTTATTAATTTTCATATTCAGTTCAAAATACCTTCTAATTTATGTTTTTATGTTTTCTTTGTCTCATTGGTGGTTTTGTTTAGTTTCCAAATATTTGGGCGTTTTCCACATATTTTTCTGAAGATTCAGATTTCATTATGGTCATAGAACATAATTTGTATGCTGAGTTCTTTTAAATTTATTGAGACTTTTTAATGGCCCTAATGCTCCTTTCCCCACCCCTATGACATTTTTTCTTGATAATAAGGTTATAAATTATTTTTTGTATAATAACCTTTATATTTGCTCATGTCTGTTTTGTATGTTATGCTGGAGGTTGCTCTTTACTACCAGTCCTGGCTAGGAGGCTCCAGGTGTCTATTTAGTCAACTGGTTTCTTAGATGATATTCAGTAAACCCCTTAAAGATCTAAAACCTAGGAGGGGAAGGGGGGGGGGGGTGTGTAACAGCTGTTGTAAAGTGTGAAGTATTGAAACACCAAAACAAACAAAAAGGTCAGATAGCATCACTTTTGTCTCCAAGGCAGTATGTGTTACTTAGCTCACCTTTGAACAAAGCCATGGATTACATTTATGCACTTCTTAATTGGTTTATAGGCTTTTCATGGAAATTCTCAATGACTGTTCTGATGTGGATGAGATCAAATTCCAAGAAGATGGCACTTGGTGTCCAATGAGACCGAAGAAAGAAGCTATGAAAGTGTCCAGCCAGCCGTGTACAAAGATAGAAAGTATGTGCAGGATAGCCACGGAGAGCAAAGCAATGAGACCCCTGCACCGTTGTCTTTATCGTTAACTTTGGCCACTAGACCTGCATTTGGAGCTTTGTTTGTGAACTGTATCTTTTGATCGTCTGTTACATACGTAATTTCCCTCAAGCGGTTTTTACTCTTACCTTAAGAAATTTGGTAAAGTGTATGTCACCTTATAATTAGCTTTTTCGTAGTATATTTGTCATATATAAAGTAAATGAAATAATCACCCCAAGTCATTTTAATATAATGTGTTTGTTACAGAGTGAAAAGTTATAAATGACATTTTTATGGATAGCTTTCAGAATTTTTTTTGAAACTTTTGGGGGAAACCCCAAGTTTAGGTGTCCTTAGGCCACATAATCCATCAATGGAGGGTACACGCAGGTGCTCACAGGTTAGTTGCTAACGAAGTGAACAGACTGTTTCCATTTCTTTGTGGGAAGAAATTTGACTGTTGCCTTTACCTAGGATGTATGCTTAACCTTCAACTCCCTATATCTGCCCACACTGAGTGGGGAAACTAAGGGACAGTTATAATAATTGAACCCATAGGTGAACTGTATGTTTCTTCTTATCTGACCATGTCCACTCACTGCATTTGAGTTTTGTGTTGATTATATTTGACATTCTAACAATATAATGAATAGTGAGTATTCAGAGTAAAAAGTAAAAGTCACTATTTTATGTCACTATTAGTCATTCTTTTGGGGCACCTGGGTAGCTCAGTTGGTAAAACATGGGACTCTTGATCTTAGAGTCATGAGTTTAAGCCCCCATTGGGCATGGAGCCTATTTAAAAAAAAAAAGAAATCATTCTCCTTGATTGTTACCGAACCTGTAGGTAGAATGATCAAGGTTTCCCTCATCTTTGAGAAGAATAGTGATTTAGTTGAGTAGTAGCTGCTGCTTTTCCACTATCAGCCAGCCTTAGTTTTCTGTTAAACAGATTATAGGGCATAATGTAATTTCTGTGAAATGGTGAGTTAACATATGGTAGGTATATGTGGGCAGAAAGGAGAACCTAAGTGATCAGTAGATGGTTGATAAGAAGAGCTTCAAATATCTGAATAACTTAAATGAGAGGTTTGGAGTTTTTTCAGTTCATCGAGGTGAACATTTTTATCCAGTTTTGGCTTACAGAGAGGGGCCTATACATGCTTTGACATGGGTACTGCTTTGCTGTAATGGAAGTGCCTGATTCTGACTCAACACTGCCACACGTCTATGAGAATACACAGCTAGTGAAGCCACATACTTTTGTCTGTGACTGGAGATTGGACCCCTAACCCCAGGCTGTCTGTAAAATGATTGCTTACCTGGGGAGACAGCTTGAGCAGCAGGATCTGAACAGATTTTTTGGCAGTACTGGGGAGATAGCTAAGAGCATGCTGTGCAAAGGAGGTTTTGACTGTCTGGCAGGGCATAGAGCTCTCACCTTTTCTCCCAGGTGAGCAGTCATTTTATAGATAGATGTCCAGAGTTAAGGAGTTAGTCTCCATCCATAGAGCAGAGTATGTGGCTTTTTACTGGCTGTATATTCTCCTGGATGTGTATTGCACCTTTGATTTTTTTTTTTTTTCTTTTCCTTCTCTTCCCTACATCAGGTTCAAGTGTCCTCAGTAAGCCTTGTTCAGTGACTGTAGCCAATGAGACAAGCAAGAAGAAAGTGGATGTTATTGACTTGACTATAGAAAGCTCTTCTGATGAAGAGGAAGACCCTCCTGCCAAAAGGAAATGCATCTTTATGTCAGAAACACAAAGCAGCCCAACCAAAGGGTTTGTTAATTTATAGTTCACTATTGTTTATTACACTTGGAACTAACTGTTCTTGGTATAGGTTTGTAAATGTCTCTTTGAGAGTTGCATAACCGTAGAAGGCTCTTTTAATTTGCCTTTGTTCAGTTGAAATCTTTTCAAGAGAGCACATTGTTTAAAGGAAAGAAAATTTTGATGAAATTATTTACATCTTTGGGAAGTGAGAGTTCAGGTCTTCTCATGTCTAAGTATTTATTTCATATTTGATCCTTTTTGTCATTTTCTTGAACCAATTTGTAAGGAGTATATTTGGCGTCACAGAACAACATGAGGAAGCCTGGTGTAAAATGGAGTGTGGAATTGGGAATCTAACAAGTGTGGATTCCAATTTTGACACCATTGCATACTCGTCCTGTGATCTTGGATGAAATACTTGTTTGAGCCTCTTTTTTGTGTTCTGTAAAATGGGGTTAAATGATGCCTACCTCATAAAATTATTTTCAGGTTTCAGTAAGATAAGGAAAGAGTTAAATTGATTGCCTTCCCTTTTCATCCTCTCCAGGGCAAACTATGGGCAAGTAAATGCATTCTAGCATGTAGTTTTTATGATTCATCTGGTAGAAGCTGTTACTGTCCTGTATAGTGACAGGTCTGAATACTTAGCAATAGGTGCTTCTAAAAAATTTTGGAACCTGCAAGAAAGTAGCAGAGGGTTCCCTTGACATTCCTTGAACATATTGTTTCAGACTTGGGTGTGCCAGTCTTGTCCTTTGGGCCTCTCAGTGCACTTACTTTTTCTAGTGGCTTTATTGGGTCGTTACTTATATACCATAAAAATGTCCCATCTTAACTATTAAGTTGCCCAGTTCATTGATTCTAATAAATTCAGTTGTCCAGTCATCATCATAATTCCGTTGTAGAATATTTCCAACACCTAGTTAACTTCTCTCTTGTTCATTTGCAGTTAATCCCCATTCATACCCCTAAACTAGGCAATTGTTGATCTTCTTTCCATCTGTATGAATTTGCCTGTTCTAGACATTTTATATAAATGGACTTCTCTGCATTTTGCTTTAAAAAGTCTGTGAGTTGCAGCTACCCAGCTCGTTCCATGAAATCAACATAATTCCTAGTACCCAAATGAGATTTGTACATTAAATACCGTACAGAATGAAGCTGGCTCATATTAGAAAACTCCATGAGAGTTCTCAGTTCAATCTTAGGAAATCATTTAATTGTATATTCAAACAATATCCATCCTTAGGACAAAGTAGGGTACCTTCAGGAATGCTTTATTATTAGGAAATACATTGATAAAATGAATCTTGTCATAAGGATGACTGTGAAGTCATCTTAGTGGATTCTGGAAAGGTATTTAGTTCATCAGTAGCCATTCCTGATAGGAACTCTTTGAAATGTTAGAATTCACAATGGTTTGAAAGGTTTACCACTCTGGAGCTGATTTATTCTTAGGCTACGTTAATGAAAGAAGCATAGTGTCCAGGATATATACCCATGCTAGTTTTATTCTGTTTATGTCTAAGTTATTTTCACTTAATACCATCTTAGTCCGTGTTGATCATCAGGAGATGAGAACAGGCTGGTAAATTGTGCAGATTGTAACATGATGGATGGATGGGTCTTCGGACCGAAGTTGTTAAACCAGGACAAGAGAATATGTGAATGTGCGAATATCTTGTAATTCTTAAAAGGGAATCGTTGATGAAGAGGATTAAGTTTATTCTTTGTTACAATATTTGGGAGATCTAAGTCCATTGGAGGAAAAGATAACATGGAAAGACTTTCCATAGGAGCTGAACACTAGGAAAGTTGATGTTTTATACTAAAATCACATCTTCTCTGTCGAGGTAGAGTGGATGCCACCTGTCCCAGCGGGTATCATGGATCCAGACTTATGCTCTGATTAGGTCACCTCTGTAATCCTTTCCAACTCTTAATGCTTTTCTGGTTTTGTTCCTGGTCTTCCTTTCCATATTCTGTCTTGTGGCTCAGCATCCAACATTTTCATGGTTTTCCATTGCTGTAGAAGTTTATCATATGACTTCTTGGCCAGTGATAGTAAGCAAATGAGAAAGAATAGAGAATAAGAAAGCAGGAAAAACTTGCCTTCAGTTAAATCCCAGAGGTCTGAGCAGTTATTTTTTAGGAGGTACTGTTTTAGTAAAAATTACTCTTAAGAACAATTTCACAGTGCATCAAGAAGTAGAATGCATTCCACCTAGACATAACCTGTGTTAACATTTTGACGGGAATCCTTTTAGCCTCTTTCCTTATGTACCTATTGTAGTCCTTAAATGCATCATACAGTACCAATCAGAAGAGACCGACACCTTAACCTAAGACTTAGAGAAACCTCTGATATTTTTGTACATGGAAAGATAATTTTAAATATCGTATCCCTACCACATTCTCTGAGCCAATGAATGATTGCTTTGTCATTAATAAGGTATTCTAAAGACAGAAATGGACTCTTGAATAGAGATAAATATGTATTTCTGTGGATTAAGACTCATTAGCAATTGGTAGCAAAATTGAGTCTTTTTTATGCTTGTATGATAAATTGGGAACATACAGGGAATTTCAGGTTTATGGATAAATATTCAAGGTATTGAACTGTTAACTCATTTTCGGACATCTAAATGTGGGCCAACTATGATGAATTCTATGATCCAGTGCACATTGTAGAATACTATTTGGTGTCCAGCAATGTTCCAGCAGTTTATCTTTGTGCTGTGATGTTATAGGTAAAGCTACAAAAATTTCAAGCAGATACATACACAGGCATATGTATACATTAGGCATATGTACCTAATGTATACATATGCCTGTGTATGTATTTGCCAATTCCATGAGGAGGCAGTAACATGTTACAAACTTTAAATTTTTCTTATTACTTTATAGCATCACATTTTTATACCCACAGTTCCGTCAGATATAGCCATTTACATTTCTCCATGGTCTCTGTTATTCCATTTTTATAAATGCATCTATTTTTTGCATAGACATTAGAATCCTTTACCTTTCTGAATGTTGTCTTTGTGAATATTCTGATTAAAACCATAATCTGCTACCAGTACATAATTTGATAATGGTAACAAATGGCTAATTTACCCATTCTATAAAAATTGAATTTGTGTTAATGGTTACAAAGTTCAGCTAATAGAAATTAATCTACATTAGTTTTTCAGATGTTTGCTGAGGTTTTAGATGTTGATCTAATAATTTGTACCTTCATTGGATTTTGACATTTTCACATATTGTGACAGTCAGCGTTTTGTATTGGAGAAACAAGGAGTAGTTACTTAATCATTTAAAGTTTCATGTTATGAGGTCAGAACCTATGCAATAATTAGATGTTACTGTGATGATAGTGAGTTGGGACACTGACTTGACTGTACAGGTGTAAGTAATGGGGCTTGGAGGAAAGGAGTTTTGTTATTGTCGCCTATAAATCTGATTCAAGTTCAGGGTTCAGTTCAGGGTCAAGACAAAAGACACTTTCAGTATGAGATATGAAAGAAAGAGAAGGGGGAGCAGGAGGAAGGTAGGCACAGACATGCATGTGTGTGTGTTTTGGGGGGGGGTGGGTGTCTGTCTTCAAAAGCTTATCTCTTACATTTAAAAAATACGATTAAGATATTAATACTATGAGATAGAATAATCAGAGCCACTCTTTTAATCCCCTCCTCAGCATGAGCACGCCAGTCTCTTTCCTTTTTACCCCCTCTGCCCCCTGTTTCAGATACGTATTCCCATGTTGATGGTAGGATCATGTGTAATTTGAAAACGCTTTTGGTGATTACTTGTTGTACTTTTCATCCCTGTAGAGGACCACTGTTTTCAAACTTCTAGGAAAAGATGTGTTTTAATACAACATAACTTATTTGATCTCATCCCCAGTTTGTTCTTTCCCCCTCCAGAGAATCTGCCTTTTCTAATATTGTTCACCTCCTGGTTGTGATTTTAGGTCTCTAGGTAACAGTGGAGACCAGGAAGCCTTCTGATTCTAAGTTAGGCAGGTTGCTGTTTGGATGATGACTTCCATCTTCATCTACCTCTGGAAAATGTGTTTGAAATGGCAGGCTTCTGTTAATTGTCTCAAGTGTATTGTTCCCGGTGGATCCACTTTTAAGACTTCGGAACTCTGACCTGTGTTATTTATTCATTATTCTGAGAATAACACAGTTGTCAACATAGCCATATATGTACTCTGAAGATGCCTTCCTTTTCCACATTTCCAGTGACATCCATATTTTTGACAGATAGTGTAGAGTAAGAGCTGGACAAGATCCTCGTGTCATCATGCAAACTGGTTTTAGAATGACTCCAGTGCCTAAATAGGTTGTGATTATTTAAATGGTTTGAGGTTTAAATTGAGGTCATGAGATATTTTGTCAGTTGTTTAGGGTATGAAAAGTGTCATGAAACCATGTCATCAATTCTTACCGTTCGTATTTAATAATCTGAGCAGTGACAAGAAGAGTTCCAGCCAAAGGAAAGGACGCCTAGAGGTCCTCACGGTCCTCTTGGTCTAGCTTTGTGACCATGGTCCTAAGTTTCTGTTGGCTTCGTTTTTGTAATGGTCCCTCCCAGCTACATAATTCTGTGCCTCTCTCATGAAGCTTATAGTAAGTAGTTCATTGGCAGTGCTTTGGGATGCCAGCATTAATGTCCCTATGTCTCTGTCCCGTCTCCTTTTTTTTTTTTTTTTTTTTTAATAATAAAGTTGTATTTTTCAAAATGTACAGTTGGTGGAACCTATTTATACCTCTTTACTAGCAGCAAGGCATCTCCACCCTTGGTGTTTCTGGTGTAAATCATTTGAACTCTATGTTTTGAAAACAGTTTAATGAGTCCTTTACTAAGGAGCTCCTGAAGGGGGCTGCCCTGGCCAGGGAATTGCAAATCTTCAATTTCTTAGAGACAGCCGCTGGGGTTAGAGATGGGAACTTCCTTGCAGAGTTTGTCATGTGTGGCCTTGTCAAACAAGACCAGGTTAGTGATCTGAGATCCCAAACTTTGCCTTTGGACTATTTCTTTTTTGGTCTTGCCCCCAGATTGGTTCAGTGGGTCTTTTGCCTTTCTTGTCTGATTTGCCTGCCTGTTTTTCTTCTTGTCGTCCTTGGGTGGCATCAGGAAGCTCAGAGAGTAGCTGCTACCACTGCAGCCTCACCAGGATGATGGCCAGAAGGGATGGCCACCATCAGCCATAGGGTCCATCACATTGCTTATACTGTCTTGTAAGGTTCTAATTGTTTAACCTGGGCTAAGAGAAAATGAAAGCTCAATAGAAGAATGCAAAATCATCTCTTTATTCCTGAGCATTAGAAAAAATATGATTAACTAAACTGCTTCTTGAAATTATAAAGCTGTAATTTGTGTGTGTGTGTGTGTGTGTGTGTGTGTATCTATTAATCAGTTAATGTATTTTTAAAGTGTATTTAATTTGTATTCTTAGTAGCATGATTAGTTAATTTCAAAGTCTATAAACCCTCTTAGAGTAGATGATATCATAGTAACTTAACATTTTTATTTCTGGATGTTTTATATTAAGTCTTGAGAAATCATCTTATTCTAATTTCTGATTGCTGCCTATCGGCAGGTTGGCTGGCGTTAGGATTGGCAATGTTGCCTCAGGTGATTCTCAGATAAGATTGCTAGTAATTAACACAGTTCAAGTTAGAATGGAAGAAATTCTGGTTGAACTGTATATAATAAATAGCTTTACTTATAAAGGTGCCGTGATTTAAATCCAATCTTAGGAGGCCTCAGTTTATTTCTAACTTTTTCTTTTTTCTTTTTTTTAACATTTATTTATTTTGAGAGCAAGAGAGAGTGAGTGAGTGAAAGCAGGGGAGGCGCAGAGAGAGAGGGAGAGACAGAGAATCCCAAGCAGGCTCCACACTGTCAGCGCAGAGCCTGATGTGGTGCATGGTCTTGTGACCTGTGAGATCGTGACCTGAGCTTGAAATCAAGAGTCACTTAACCGGCCGAGCCCCCCAGGTGCCCCTCTGTTTCTTTCTAGATTCAGTTACTAATATCCACATCCATGTTACACATACATTCATAAAAGCATATGTAAAATATATTTCTCTCTGCGGATGAAAGTTTTATGTATTCCTCCAGCACCACACACTATGTTTTAATGCCAACTTGCTCTTATGTCACAGCTGCTGTTGAGAGCCAGCATACGTTCATGTTAAAATGAAGACTGTTATGAAAGAGGAGAGTAGAGTGGAGTACTGTGTAGTGAGTAGCCGCCATGTAGTTGTGTTGAAACTTAGTGCGCTGACGACTGAGAATGCCCGGTGGTGCAGCCCTTCTCTCCTGTGAACTAACAGCCAGATTGTTTGTAATTTCCCATGCTATTTAAAACAGGGTTCTCATGTATCAGCCATCTTCTGTAAGGGTGCCCAGTGTGACTTCGGTTGATCCGGCTGCTATTCCGCCTTCATTAGCAGACTACTCAGTACCATTCCACCACACGCCAATATCAAGCATGTCATCAGATTTGCCAGGTATGTGAAGAGTTGTTTTCTTTTGCTACCAAGTTTTATTTGTTTTTCCTCTAAATCTGGGGAGCGAACGTAGTGTTACAATTTAAACGGAAATACTGAGGAAATTTGAAGCCTTCATATAAAAGTCGTATCTGTTTTAATATATCACATTCGATTCCTGTCATTTTAACTACAGAGCAATCTGTGGATTACTGATGATAGGAAATCCAGTAGGACGGTAGGAAACTTCTTTAGGGGTTGCTCTCCCTCATGAGGAATTTGTACTCGGAGACACCGTCTTTGTCATCGAAGCTTCGCAGGTTCGGTAGAGTGTTTTCTCATAATCTTCTCGGTAGCCCATCACAGCTTTAGAACGTACTGGTGTACCACAGGGTTAACGTTATCAGTGGCTTTGCCCTGTGAGGCTTTTTTGCTCTGTAAAAATAGGATCTACCAGCTCTTTCCTTAGAGCACTGCTTAATATTTAGGGATATCTTTTGAAAAAGTCAAGGCTGCTCGAATAACCTTAGAACCAAGGCCATATTATGAAATTTGGAACTCCCCCACAGACCCCCCACTTTTCTTCCCTCCATAGCCATTGTTTTTGTAGGCATTTTTGATCAATCAAATTGGAGCAATCTGAAGCCAGTGCCTCTTACATTCATGACTTTCCTTCTTTCCGAAGGGACCTTTTAGTGGAATACCCTTCTCTTTTCCTGTTAATAATCTTCTTTTCTGGATTTGTAAAGTTACTTTTGACCTACAATTTATTTTTCATATCCCTCTATATGAGGCCTTTATTTCAAGCACAGCATATGTTTTGTTGGGCAAAATTTGTGTTGTTGAAACAGTTGATAGTTGTGGTACCTGGCCCAGGGTAATCTTGCCACTTGAAATTTATTCAGATTGTTTGAGTAAAATTTAATGGAGAAGAATAGACTAATAATAGTATCTATCAAAAAATTTCAAAAAACCTACTTAACTGTCTATGTTTACTCCGTATGTACTTGGGGAATTGGCATTTTAAAACTTGGTTAAGTCCAGCGGGCACCAATTAAAAAATATTTGTTGTATACAAAGCTTGATTCTAAGGTACAGGGGCAGTTTCATGGTCCATAAGACAGATGGAAACTCAGAGATACTTAGTTCGTAACTGCCAAGTTTTCCTTTAACTGTGGCTAGTTTTAAAGGAGGTTGAAGAGTGTGTATCATCTTCATATGTGTTACAAACCAACATTCCAGAAGGATTCGTTTTCCTAAAGACCTTGAAATCACAAATAATCCTGAAAAAACTTTTTTGTTTACGAAAGCGACCCTGGCCATTTAGGAATAGAACAGCCACAATCTACAGATCATTTGTTTTCAAATTACGTGAGTCTGGATGAATTTTTAATTTTGGAGAGTTGACATTATTTCAAAGTTTGGGCCTAAGGGGAGACTATAACAAGTGCAGGCAGGCGTAAGAAGCAATAAGTTATGTTAACTGTGTATTTTGTAAAATACGTTCCAAGCTGGTATTAAGGAACTAAGACTGATATGCAGGGCTGATCCTTAGCGAGTGTGAACTAGGATGGTGACACTGCTTATTAGAACGTTGACCTGCTTTCTTACCGTTTGATAAATTGAACAGAATAGGGTCTGTTGTACTTCAGAAGAATTACCAGTTTGTCATCATCTATGAATTATGCAGTAATTGCTACATCTAAATAGTTTAGTTTTTCCTTTGTTTTATTGTTAATGTGCTCTTCTGTAGTTAGTGCTCATTTTAGTTTTTGTGCATAATTTTTATGTAATTAGTCCTACTGTGCAGAGTTTTCATATTTATAAATTTAATAATTTATAATAAAATATTAAATAGAACAAGAATGGAGAGATGACAAAGTTTTAATACATTTCTTAACATTCCTTTTAAACATCATAAATATGAATCTTCTGAATCTGCAGGAGAACAAAGAAGAAATGATATTAATAATGAACTGCAGCTTGGATCATCATCTGATACTGTGCAACAATGAATTACAAAATAAAACAAAAAATTTGTATTTATGGAATGGAAAACAGCTTGATTATTTCAAGAAAGAATATGACTGCCTTATTATTGCTAGTGCCATATTGTCAGGTGTGAATGGTGCTCAAAAGTTGTACATTAAAATTGGAAAGTGCTAAACATTTACACACTTAATGTTTTGTTAAAGTTCATGGCTCAAGTAAGGAAAATGTGGTGTTATTAATAAGACATGTAGAGTCAGTTTCACTTAAAGAAGCATTTAAAATCCAGAAACTACAATTTCATCAGTGTTAATAAAACATTTAGAATGTACCATCTGAATTTTTAACACTATCTGCTTTTTAGTTAAAAATAATTGAGCGTTTTCACCCGTGAAATATGTAGGTGGGCGTAAAAACATATCAATACAACATACTGCAATTGAAACTTACGGTGAAATAAGAAAACAGCATTTTACTAAACTTACAAAAACAAGGCAGTAATGTTTTAATCAGTATTCATGAAACCTCATCTATTTCGTGTAAGAGTTTTAATAGTATACTTAATATGTAAAATGCAGGACTTTGATAATAGTTTAAAGTTTTTTTGTCAGAAGGAATAATATCTGAAATACCACATCAAACCTCAGTGTTAGTGTTTGAGAAAAAATGGTTTCAGTGAAAGTATTTCATTACAATGTTGGATTTTGTATAGAGAGCATCTGCGTAATGCTAGGGAGAAAGTCAAGTTTAACCAAACTTAGAAACATTTCTAGGTGTCTTACTACGGCATTTTATAAGTCACCATATTCAGTTATCTTTGGATAAAGTGTCAAAAGATACAGATCAAGTGTCTTAAATCTCTCATCGGTATATATTGACTGGCACACATGAAGTGATCATCAAAGACAATTAGAGTACATCTGAAGAGCTGAGAATTGAACTAATGAAAAAGTGAAGCATCTTTGCACCTTGCCGGGCAGCCTCCAGTGCTGGAGCTGCACAAACCGTTTGAAGACTCTATCAAGCCTGTATATTTATCTCAATTGGTTATGAAGTGGGGATATTTAAACATGTAGAAAATGAGCATTTTTGAGTGATTTGGCTCCAATACACAATATTGCAAGAGATATTAATACTTCCTTCCTTTAGCTTTATAAAAAAAAAAGAGAAAGGTTTAAGTTATTCAAATGGACTGAGTGATTGAACAGACATTAAAAGTGATTGAACATATAAAATTAAGTAAGCTACAAAAAGCAGAAGCTATTTTAAAAAGAAAAATGTTACACTATTTGAAGCAAAACCAAATTAATAAAATTAAGTCAATTAAAAGACATGCCAATAAACTGTCTTTGTGACTTGGTCAATAGTATGAGATGTTGACTATATAAAATTCAAAAGGTACTATAAGGGCTAGACAGATTTTGAGTTACTCTCTTCAGAAGCACAGGATTTGCTGAACAATATTAATGTGAAGAAACTCTTGGCTTATTGAGATGTCATCTAGTGAGTATCAGTTTAATGGGGAAGTTGTTGGAAAAGTTCGTTGTGATCCCCTTTGTCCAGTTTTGGCTCAAATTCCATTGTATCATATAGCTAGTGACAGGCATATGGAGTGAAAAATCATATTAACAGTTTTTAAAGATGCTTTAGAAACTGATTTCATTGAAATGATTGGTGCTATAGCGTGTATCACTTGATAAGCATTTTTATCATATCCTAAGAGATTATAAGGGAATAAATATACTTTAAAAGAGTTATAAATTATTCATATTGGTTATTTAATATATTAAATATCATTTCCACAGATATTTTCTATTTTGAGTAACAGTCTAATATCAGACTTGTATTCTGTATGATCGTTATATTTGAGGTGACATTGAATGCTAGCATATAAAAATTCATAGAATTGAACCAGAAATTGGCCTGTCTCACTGACCTATACCTAGTATGTGATTTTTTTTTTTTTTTTTTTTTAGTGTTTTGAAATTTAGGGAGGTTTAGGGGAACTGACTTTGAAGTTTATTGCTAGACTTTTCACATCTGAAAATTTTTACTGTTTATTGTTATAATTTTAATACTTTAAAATGGTATTACTGGGCAACCTTTTCCACATTCCTGTTTCTAAAGCTTAATTGGAGAGTCCCAGATCTTTGGTTCAGAAAACTGCATTAGCTTATAAACCAGTAAACCCTAACATTTGGCTTGTTAGCGAGCAGCAGTTAACCAGGTGCTTGCTTTGTGCAGAGCACTGAACTGTGTACTACTCTTGATGTGGGGACAGAGTGACAGAGAGCAATCCATGAAACGGATCTCTGTTTAAGAAGTGCTACTTTAGTTGAAGCTCAATGTGGTTGGTGTATTTCTAAAAAAATAAATGTGAAGTATCTTTTAAGAGCCTAAGTATGGTTTTTTTTTTTTTTTAATAGTCCGAATCCAGATCATTCTCTCATCATTTTTATTGCTTCTCATTCTATTAAATGATGAAGGGGAAAAGTTGACTTTGACTAGTCCTCCTCTGGCAGTTTTTGGACTGCTCCCTTTAAGTCTCTGGGTGGTGGTTTTTCCAGTTGTTTTGTGAGGGAATATGTTCATTTTGGGGTTTTATGCATCTAAATCTCACTGATCATGGTATTGAACTTCTCTGTGGCAGAATGGTAAGCACTTACCCCAAATGTTGTATGACTCATGATAAATACAAAATGATTTGGGGAAATAATTCTTGTCTCCAAACTATGAGACAACTATTAACAAAACATTTTTGTTTTAGGTTTGGATTTTCTTTCCCTTATTCCAGTTGATCCCCAGGTATGTATCCTGAATTTAAGCAACTAATTTGTATTTGATTGTTGGTTATGTCATACTAACTAAAAAATGACCAGTTGCATAAAATCAGGACAGTCAACTTGCGGTTACTTAACTTGATGGAAAGGAATTTCTATGTAAATATTTCACAATTTTATTTGGAGGACTACAGTTGCTGTTTTTAAATTTATGATATTTTGACTTAATACCTGAATTTTTAATTATATTTTATTTAGTTTTCCGAATCAGTTAGCATTTCTTACAAGCATTTGGGTGATTAAAGTGAGGGGAAGCAGTGCTGATGACTGGAAGTTAAAATTTCAGAGATTATCTGTGAAGCACTCGTTCTATGCATAGAAAATAGCGGAAGCTGATTCAACAGTCCTGAATCATTAGCTTGATTCTTCCTTGTTTTTAAAGGCCGTCAGATACAGACTTTGGGGATGCCCCAATCCAAAGTTGCTATAAACCGATCATTCCGGTTTTCTCTGTCAGCAGTAAGAAACTCGAGGATCCCAGGGACCCAATAGTAAACGTGGACTGACGGACGTATATATCAGAGGCAGAACAGGGGGAGAAGGGAAAGGCATGGGGAAAGCAGATGGGGAAAGTGAAGCAGAGAGTGACTTTGAGAGAATTGTTGCAGGTAGGGAGGGCCAGAGGAAGACCCACAGAGCACTGCTTCATAGGCTGCAGAGGCCGCTAACCACAAGTCTTATACCGGCCTCCTGTGTCCGTACTCTGTATCTGATCACGCCAACAACACTGGAAATTTGGGCCCAGGATAACGTGTGCAGAGTGAGGAATTTCTTCTCACTCTGAGTCAACTCTGTTACATTAGTAGATTCTATAGCAAAAGTATCTATATATCTTTCTAGGAAATGCATTCTTCAGGCTTGAAATATTACTGAATCTTATGAGAACCACCCTTCTAAAAAATGATCTTAGAACCCATAGGATTTTGATTTCATAGTGCTATTTGGCATCCTTAGTGTCAGGCTAACTTATTTGATAAGCCAGTAGAAGGGTAAGGTTGTGCCTTCCGTTTTCCTTAGAATCCTTAGATTTGTCCTCCTTTACCTCCATAGTACCCCCCCCCCCTTAGGCCCTGTTACCTTTGTGCAGATACGTGCCAATACACGTGGTTAGATACACATGGTTAGAGGTAAAATGGCTGCACCCTGAGTATGACAAGAATTCGTAGAGCCTATTGATAGCAGAACTGTGGTATCTAGCATTCATCTTATAAATGAAGAGAGTACCTTTTTACTACTAGACAGTCAAAAACTGCCTGAGAGGAAGTAGAAATAAAATGTAAGTTTCTGGGCTTTTTTCCAGATTGTTTAGCGGAAAATCCGAATTGATTCAATTTTAAAGAAGTTTAATGCCTTAGAAGTCTACTCTCTTTAGAGCACCCGAAACGCTCTCCCCCCTTAACCAGTATCCCTTTGATCTCTTTGTGTATGACGTTTATTTTATGGATGAACCAAGACCGTTACCCATGCTAAACACTGAACTACTTTTTCTGTCAGGCAGCCTACAATTCGGTCGTTGCTCTTCCACTGATTGGCAGCGTGAGCCTGGGGCTGTCGTTGCCATTTTAAGATTTTTTGGAAGATCGTGTAGTGAAAAAAACTTCAGTTTTAAGTTACTGTTTGGTAACTTAGTATCTCTAATGATAGGCTGGAATACTTTATAGAATTGATACCACTGATTGAATATTCTTACTGATCTTTTTTCAAATAGTCGATCTGAAGACAAATTTTTAGGACTCCTCCTCTTGTATATAACTGGTCCTCACTTACTTTACTAAAATCAGTCAGTGCTGCTGTTTCTCACATTAAATATTTTCGTGGCGGTATTTAGCTCTTGTCTCTCTACTCCTCTTGGACGATATTATAGTGTTAAAACTTCAGGTTTGAATTTGAGAGTCAGCGATCAAGATGGTAAGGAGACTTGAAATCGGAATTCTTGAAGGGGGGCAGTATCAAGCCCCACAAGGAAGATTATATCTCCTTTCAGATTTGTCCCCAAATTTTGTGATTATGTGGGATAATTCTCTGTTCTTAGTATCCTGTGGTAGTTAGCTACTTTAGAATGAATGCTCTCCTCCTGATTACACAGGTATCATTTCATGTATGTCTAAAGGATTCAAGTGGTACTGTTGAGTTGATCAGTCTTAAAATTCTTGCTAAAGAGTCTGATTGACACTAAATTTTGAAAGAATTATTGAATTTTGTACTAGCATTTTTGCTTAATGCCATTAGAAATAAATATTTGTTAGCCTTTATGATGTGCTTTAAAGCTGGCATAAATGCATTTAGTGAGCAAATTCTTTTTGAGGTTAAGTATGAGTCATAATGGTGGGGCCAGTATTTACTATTAAATAATCTTAGTAGTTGTTGACATTTTGTACTTGGACCTGTATACTTGGTCTACAAATTCTGCAGGACTTGAGAGAATCAAAAATATGCTGCACTCACTAAACAGTAAAATAGCTAAAATCATACCACCTTCCATCCGAAGATGTGAAGTTTTGAGAAATTCTAAATCCCACTAGGATTTAAATATGTGGCTATCACTTATGCATATCTAACAATTTCTAGTCTCTTTATTTAAAACCAATGTAGCCTCTTCCTCATCGGCATCATTGTTTGTTTCAAGCAGTACTGTCCTCCTATGTTTTTGGATAGTCTCACCTCACCCTTAACAGCAAGCAGTACGTCTGTCACCACCACCAGCCCCCATGAAAGCAGTACTCATGTTAGTTCATCCAGCAGCAGAAGTGAGACAGGGGTCATAACCAGCAGTGGAAGTAACATTCCTGACATCATCTCATTGGACTAAAGGAGGACTCCCTCGATTCTAGGAATCATTCATCAAAACTGTTCTTTCTTGGATCTCTGGTCCGTGGAAGCTATTTTTTTTGTAACGGTTACTTTGCTATTTATTGAAACGTCAAATGGATTCTTTTGCTTTCTGAGATGAACGCAGATGACTACAGCAAGAACCAAATGACATGCGAGGATTTTTCTTACTCATGCTGTACTGAGCATCAGATACATTCGGCCATAACTGTATCTTCTCGAGAGATGGATTTCAGTTTCATGTGTTACTGGATGGATTCTGCATACACATCGGTTAAAAATTTTTTTTGTTGTAATAAACAGCAATAAAATTATGTAAATATTCAAGTAAACTTTTTTCTAACTAAAAAGATGTAATCAATGATTCTAAAATGACAGCAACTTCTGTTTAACCTGATGTGAAGGCAAGATACATGGAAGGAAGTCGTGTTTGCTGAATGAGTCCTTTCCATGGAGATTTGTTCCATTTCATTGAAGTAATGAAACCCTGATAAGTGGCCACAGCTTGGGTTCCTCTTTTCTTCCTGATATCAGCCATCAAAGAGAAATGGCCTGTGTTGTGTATTTTCCCTGGTTGTCATTTACACTTTGATGTTGTTTGCTAGCAATTGCAGAGGGAAGTTCTGGGACTTGGCTGCTCTTTATCAATGATAGTGCTAAAGAACGCTGTGCAGATTCTGCCCTGACATAACGTGTGTTATTTTTGGTAATTGTACGTGCTCATTCTAGAGATCTCTATAAAATTGGGCTTGCCTTCTCGAAAAAGAAATTCTATGCAGCCGTTGAATGTTGAGTGAAATGTTTTTGGAGTAACACGTGGCTAGAATGTTCATTAGAATTTTGTTCACACTGACCAGAAATATCGAGAGCTTTGAGGCAGCAGAAGACCAGATTGGGGGGCGGCGGGAATAACAAGAGTTTAATCTCTTCCTAGGAACTTCTTTGGCTCATTTATTTTATAGAATAATACACAAATACTTGTTGAACCTTTTCAGATTTTACTAACACTAAGAATGCAAATATGGTTTAGGACCCTGGTTTTATTTCTCACCAATACAGTTTCAGTGTCCGTGATGATTTTCAAACGTAAAGAAAACACAATAGCAAGGCATGGGGACTGCATCAGATTTCCTTTTCCTTTTTTTTAAAAGGCAATCTTTCCTGATACCATAAAGGACAAACAGAATTAGAAATGTTTGAATTTGAGTAAGGAAGGTTTGGGGAGAGTGGCCTGTAGCCCACTTTGAAAACCACTCATTCAGAATGTGCTTGATTTTAAATCCCTCAGGAGACTGAGTTTTACCCTTAGAGAAACATTTCTATCCAAATTTTCTATTTCCCTTTGTTTCATTTGGCTTCCTAAATTTTTGAATTCTCAAGGAATTAATACTTCATGTTTAGGTTTCTCTCCCTAGCTGTGTCTATTTGAAAAATAAAACCCTTTTTCAAAATGACTTAATCTAACTGATTTCTCAAACCAAAGTGCCCAGATGAAGAGTCTCCCAATGTCAGTTAGACTAGGGACACAGTCGCATTACTTCAGGGCTGGTGTAACTCCCAGAAGCTGATTTGTCACTGCTTGGGTTTGTTTTGTTCTGTTGTTTTGTGGGTTTTTTGGTTTGTTTTCTTTTTCTTTTTCTTTCTTTCTTTCTTTCTTTCTTTCTTTTTTTTTTTTTTTTTTTTTTTCCTCTCAACACCACCTCAAGTTTTCAGGGCCACTGCTCTCTTTGTAAACAGACTTAATTTCATGTGATTTTCTTACATCATCCCCCCCTTTGGCTACATCTTCCCTTTACTTAATGTGTTACCCCCTTTTGGAGAGCTGCTTCCCATTAAAGCGTAGAAACAAAACCACGTCTCCCTGCCCGGGTTGCGCCATGGTGGCCATTTTACTTGCTTAGTCATCAGATCTCCAGTCCGTGTTACAATCTTTTGGTCCAGGTAGGGAATTTCTTCTAGTAAAATTTTCTGTTGCTGCTCGAAAGACAGACACGATTTCTGTTCACTCTGTAATCAGATAGAAAACGTAACCCTGATTTGTGTGGTATAATTTGTTAATAAATAAATGATGTATATTTGTTACCATTTTGCTACCCTGTAGATTCTCAGACTCCCCCTCCCCCATTTAATCTACTACAGAGTTTTATAAGGTAAATGGAAATACTCGTAGAAGTTCATTTACGTACTTGGTTCTTGTAACCAATACCTCTGTGCTTTTATAGTTTTGCTTTGTTTCCTTTTCTACTATTTTATGTGAACAGTTTTAGTGTTCATTTTTGGTGCTTTACACTGAAATTACGTAGAAGATTTTAATTTATACAGGCAACTAATGTTTTTAAAAACACATTTTTAAGTTTATAATCTTAAGATTGGGCTTTTAGTATGTTATCTTTGAAGGTGAGTATTTTCTTTATGCTTTTGCCTTCTGACAACAGCATGATCCATTAAGCCATTATGGTTTCTTTTCGTTTTCATTTTTGTTTTTTTTTCGTATGGTCACCAAATACTTTTACCGAGACCCTGACTTTTCAGCAGTTTGTTTTGCTTGCCCAGATTTCTGCTTAACCAAGTGTAATACAGTTTCAGAGGACATTGTCTTAGCTGTCAGCCAACCAGTGATTATGTGGACTATCTTGTTTAAGGAAGGGAACTGCAGCTTCTAGTCTCCTCTTACAAACAGTGAGGCAACCTATAGTTTTGGTCTTTATTCCTGTGTAGAAATGTGAAGGGCTTTTCTTGCCTTTGGTGACTCTTGACACTGTAATCAGTGCTGAATATAGCTTCACAGCTAAGCTCTGCTTACATTCACAAACTTGCTGACCCTAAGGTGAGCCGCTTTAGGATTTTATGTCCATTTCTGCCCAGAAGGTAAAAATCCTTGGCACGTGTCACAGGATAATTAGATGGCCAAATGAAATAATAGAGCTAAATTCAGGTTATGTGGCACTTATCTTAGAACGTGCTTCAGGAAAGCTAGGATGAAAATACTATGATTAGGTGAGGGTTGTAACAGCGTAAGTTGAGCCATATAACTCTTGGTGTAAAACAAGTTTCTCTAGGGTAGAATCTTAAGGAGTTTGAAGAAAGGTTACAATGTTGGACTGTAGGTGGAATGGTATTCAACAGAGACTATTTTGACTTTGAGATTAGACCTTTCAGGCATTCTGCCTTCAGACCAGTCCTGGACACGTGTCACTTAGTAACCAAGTTTGTTTGTTTTTCTTCTAATAAGTATTCATTGGTTACGTTTTGTCTTTTTCAGTAAATTTAATTCTTACAAACCATTAGTTTAATTCTCAAATATGCTTTTTATTTCTCTCTAGCCCCTAATTGGTACAAAAGCACTTAACTATTTACTTTTTTTCCTCTTTTTTTTTTTTTTTAAGTAAACACTTGTTTTCCTAATTTTTTTTCATTTTGAAAAATGCAGAACAGTGCACCATTTAAACTTGGGTCTGATGTGTTTTGTGGCCCTGGATCCACGTGCTGTGGGAACTGTCATTAAGATCAGTGATTGCTGGCTTGGCCCGCTTCACCATCTTTTCTGCTGCAGTTCCACATGAATATGGTGAAACTTGGGGAAAACAATTTAAGAAGTTCTCTGCCATTTTTTGTTTTTGTTTTTAGTCTGATGCTTCTGTCAAATGAATGGTTTGTAGGCCCCCTTTTTTTGTTACTAGGAGCCACACTCCCAATTCCTAGCAGAACAAATAAAGCTGTATAAAAATGCCCATTCTTCTTTAATCCTTGATTCAATAATGTTTGTTTTTTTCTGTCTATGCCAGTAATACACACTCATTTTGGAAATTTTAGACAATACAGAAGGCTTATAAAGAAAAATAATAATTGCTTGTATTACATCACCCAAGAAAAAAAAGCCCTTTGATATTTTTGCATATTCTTGCCAGTCTCTTCGCTTCTTGTACATGTTTTTACATAGGTTTATTCATTCTCGGTATAATTTGTATCTTGGTTTTTTTCTCAGTCTACATGTCATTAAAAACTGTCAACTCTTATTAATTGCTTGATATTCCATTGTATGGATGTGCCATGATTTGTGTAACCTTTCCCCATGGGGCATTTTAGATTGCATCTCATAAAGTTACAGCAAATGTCTTTGTGCATAAATTATTTCCTTAGGGCGAATTACTAGAGGTGGAATTTCTGGGTCGAGGATATGAACGCTTTTGTAGTTCTTGACTCATGTCACTTTTCCAAATGATTTTACTGATTTGTACTCCAACCGTATGATATGAGAAGAACCCTTTAACCATATTTTTCAAGAATATGCACCGTTTACCTTAGTGCCGGCATCCACACTATGACCCTCAACCCTCCCCACCCTGGTGAGCGGGGGCTGATTTGGAAATGGTTGGCAAAGATGTTCCCCGGCTGTGTCAGTTTCAACTACATCTACCTGACATGTTCCAGAAACACCTGCCTAAGATATCCAAGTAATTTTTCGCATAGTTTTACTTGCCCTGTGAAAGTCCATTGTAAGACTGTATTTTCCATCCTAGTTAGAAGGTCTTGACTTTTTTTTTTTTTTTTTAATAAAGCATTTGTGCCTAGGGCCAGCCCTTAGTAGCCAGCTTTCTTTTTTCCTTTCTGTAGGCTCCATTTTGCGTTTTCTGAGCCCCCCAAAGCCAGTAGGATCTCCTGAGCCCAAGGCAGTCCAAACCAAACTGGAAGAGTGGTAAGGCTAAACAATGAAAGGGCCAAATTTTGCTTGTTTCACTTTGTGTTCTTTTGTGTTTCCAATGGCATCTTGGTGTTCTAAGGGCAGCTCTGGCGAAAGAAAAATATTGCTTCCTCAGATGTTCAAGGTGTGTTATTTTCTTGATTGGCATACCACATAATTTCCCAAACTGCTTTTTATTTCAGAATGGCTTTTAAAGCTCCCTTCATCTTGTGTTCTCAAAGCTTAACTCTTTTAAGTGAAGAAGAATATTGTGTTACAAAATAGAATATGCCTCTTATTTTGGCCTTTGTCAAACTATTCAGATATTCAGTATGTTTTATAAGTGTTTATGGGATAGAGTAGAATAAAAGATCTGGTCCCAGGCTTCAAAGGGCTCGTAATCAGCTTTTCAGAAATCAAGAATTCTTAACCTACGTTGTGCTAAGAATTTTACAAAAGTGTCTCATTCCTTACAATAGCCTTTCAAAGGAAAGAGGTATTGTCCACATTTAACAGATGAAGGACTAGATTTAGGAAAGTTTCTCAGTGGACTTGGAAGTCTTAAACGGACCTACGTCAAAAGCCCTCATTAAATGGAAGTGACATTAATCAGGCTATTTGGGAATCTAGACATAAGATCATGAGAACTGATTTTAGGTGATGGCCCCAGGAATATAGAAGGAGGACACTGGAGCCATTTCAAAGGAAGACTCAAGATTCAGTGTCGTGAATAGATACAGGAGTAGGGGCTGAGTCCGTTTCTCAAGCCTGGATAACCAGGGTAATGGTGCTGTTTACAGAGACAGGAGGCAGTTAGAATGGGCATAGTGGGCATAGTCGTTTAGGAAAGACAGTGAGTTTGATGGTAAGCATGAGATTTCAAAAAGGAAGGGTCCACGAAGCTCATGTTTGCTTTTCTGCAGTCTTTTAAGATGTGCAGCCTTCCTTCATCTGCCATTTCATCCACTTGCCTTCATTCTGTAGGTATTCTGGTCACTCCTAGTTGCCCATCAACCCTTTTTGCTAAACCATGCTCACGGCGTCTCAGCCTTTTCTTTGGATTTTCCCTTCACTGCCTTGTCACCCATACCCTGCACCTCTCGTCAGTGTGGGCTGTGTTCACTCACATTCCACGTAACTTAAAGAGGTGGGTGGTTGCTGCCCTTTCTCTGTTACAGTTTCTAAATAATTTTTCCCAAGGCCTCTGACAAAAATATGCCCCATTTGTAGCCCATGCCAAGGTTATACTGTTAGTACTTCTACTCTTACCAAGGAACCTGATCGTGACCTTGGATTTGCTGAAGGCATCGCTTCCTGACTCACTGTGTTTCTTGCCGTCTCTGACTTTGTAGTTATTCTCAGTCTTCAACGTTTTGTTGGATGATCCATTCAACAGTCTAGCCTGTAAGATTTTTGGTTACCTCCAGTTTCTTCCACTGAAATGTCCGGCCACTATCTCACCACTTGTATTTTCTCTGTATTTCTTGTCTGTCTTAGGCTCCTCCTTTCATTATTATAGCCACAAACATATCCTCAGACCCCTCCTTCAGGGTCATCTATTCATCCTTTGATTTGACATCGCATGTTCCTTTTGCCCATTCTTGTCAATTATCACAAGTGTGACTACTCTCAAACCGCACCTGTGTCTGCAGATGACCTTATTTCCTGATGCACTCGAAGATTCAGTATGTCAGCACGATTTTGTCTCCATGTGTGCCCACTTTCATTCTCCTTCATTCCAGTCTGAGGATGAGGTGGGCCCAAAGGCCAATTCAGCCACATGGGCTTTTTGACTCTTGTCTCCTTTTGTCATCCTCAGGACCTTCCTCCCTCACACTTCCTCTTTCCTGCCTGCCTTTCACCTCTCTACCGCTGCTTTTGGCCAACAGAATCTCAGTTATCCAATATTAGGTGGTATTGTTACATGCCAGGCATTATATCAGGTTCTCAGAACACAGGAGAGATACCCTTCACCAAAGCTGTGCTTGAGTAGAATGAAGATGAGTGAAGTAGGGAGATTACAGTGCAGTGGTACAAGGCAAAATACAGGGTGCTGCAGTAGCGTGTAGACGGGGCCACGAATTGATTTCACGGACGTGTCGCACAAGTAGGACCATGGGAGTGGAGGAGCTGTCAAGACGATGGCAAATGTTCAGAATAGCTGGACATCTGCTAAGGAGTATTAGGAATGCAAGAAATCGTGAAGGGCCCTGTAAAGACGTGCGAAGGATGGAGGTGTTCTCACGGTCATTAACAGCAGCGTTCGTTGAGTTTGGTACGATTGTTCTCCATTTTACAAGTGTGCGAACACATCGTGAGAGGCTGAGTGACTTGCCTGTGGCCCCCTTGTGAGTGGGGAGGTGGGCTTCAAGTCCAGCTTCTGCCACCCCAGGCCGTCCGTGGTCGTTCTGCCTAAACAGTACGTATTTCCTAACACATCACCCCATTTATAATTCTACATGGCACTTGCCGCAACCTGTGCTTATTTTACGTGTTGGTTCACTGTGTGTTGTCTGTTTCCCTTACTAGATTGTAAGCTCCGTGAGGGCAGGGGTGATCTCCTTTCACTTGCATCCCAGAGCCTAACAAGGTGTGTGGTGCAAAGTAGGTGCTCAATAAATATTCGTAAATGAAGAAATGGTGGGTAACCGTTTGTATTTGACTTGTGCTGACTGGAACTGATTTAATACGTAAGCAGCAGACGTTCACCAAGAGAGGAAAACAGGAGGTACACATTTGGGGCAGAAGGTGGAGGTGACAGGTGCTTGGGATTTGGGAGGAAGTCAGTGCAGTGACCTAGACTCCAGAATCTTACAGGGAAAAGCCCCGGGAATGGGGAACTGGTAGGGCAGTGCACACTGAGGATATGTGTGCAGACACAGCCTCCTGTGTGTATATACAACTGGGGAAATTCTGTGTGTAATCTACGTACTTAGGACCACTCATCCGGGTCAGGTACACCGCACTGAGTTACACTGTACAATCATAGATGTAATTCTGGTTTATCAGCTATAGTCTCTGAAGGCCAACAACGACCCAAGTCATCACGGGACTCTGTACTTTGGAATTGGAACAAGAATCAGTTAACGTCAGTTCCAGATGTCTCTGGAAGTCATGCCCACATGCCATTAGATGAGCAATAGGTGTATCCTAAAACACACTGGTAGTACTGAAACCACGGAGGTGTAAGAGCCCAACCAGAGAAGTCAGTGAGAGAAGTTCTAGAAAAGGAACACAAGGAGATTGAGAAGAAGCACCTGTGGTAGAAAGGAAATCGGGAATGATACCAGAGAGCCCAAAACCATAGAGTATTTCAAGAAGAGAGTAGTCAGTGGAGTTAATAGCTCCTATAACGTAAAAAGTATCCATTAAGAAAAAATGAATTTCAGAAACACCGTGTTTGATTGAATCTATACTTAATTGTAACGGCTTCATGTAAACAAAAACCTAATTAAACTATGCCCCCTTGCTTTCAATCCCATTGACTTTAGTAAGATGTAGCCTCGTACAACGTGGGGGAGGAGTGAATATGCGTCTATCTTAGAATTTAAGAGTTACGATAATCTCTCTCTTTCCCTGACTTTCTCAACCAGGCCATATCTACTAATTTCACCAAGAACAATTTCAGCGGCACGATGAGGGTAAATCTAGGTTGCAGCGGGGTGAGGACTGCAAAGTACAGACATGAAGTGTGCAAGTGTAGACAACGCAGCTGGCTCTGATTGAGGGTGAGGCTCTAGCAACAGAAACGTGTATGGTTGAGGGAATCTTTTTTTTAAGATGGGAAAAACTTGAGTCTCCTGTTTAAGTGCTAACTGGACAGTGGGATGCAGTCCGTAGAGAGGGAGAGGTGAATGTGGGTGGTGCAGTAGGGGTTGGCCAAGATCATTGGTACATCTAGATTCTTAAGCAAGAGGGAGAAGCTGGGATCCCTATCAGAGGCATATGAGGGATGGGTATGCACACAGGTGTGTCAGTTGGATAGCAGAGAGTTTGAAGTTTTCATCTAATGGTTTTGCTTTTATGTTTTTGAGAACCAAGAGATACAAGGACAATAGAGATAGAAATAACAAGTGTTAGCAAGGGTGTGGAGAAAAGGGAACTTCTGTGCACTATTCATGGGAATGTAAATTGGCACAGCCACTGTGGAAAACATCATGGAGGATCTTCAAAAAATCAAAAATAAGACCATACGATCCAGCAATTCCACTTGTGGGTATTTGCTTGAAGAAAATGAGAACATGGATTCAAAAAGATATATGCGCATCTATGTTTGTTGTAGCATGATTTATAATAGCCAAGATATGGAAGCAGCCTAAGTGACTTTCAACAGATAGATTTAATAGGTGCATGGATAAAGTGTGTACATACACACACACAATATTATGCAGCCATAAAAATTATAAAATCTTACATTTGCAGCAACATGGAAGGTCCTAGAAGGTATTCTACCAAGTGAAAGAAGAGAAGGAAAAATACCATATGATTTCACATGTGGGATCTAAAAAACCAAAAAACAAATACAACAAACTGGTGGTTGCCAGAGGGGAGGGTGTGCCGGCATACAGTCGAGGAGGATTAAGAAGCACAAAGTTCCAGTTACAAGTTAGGGATGAAAAATACAGCACAGGGAATATAAGCAGTAATATTGTAACAATTTTATATAGTGACAAATGGTAACTATAATGGACAATAGACTTGGCAATGGCATACATTTTTCTGTAGGACTTTTCAGCAGTGCTCATTGGTAAAGTCTATTATTCAGGGTTGGGTTTTGGTAAAGTTCGTGCAACAGACGAATGACAGGAATAACATCTTGAGGGAGCTGGCAAGTAGTTGACACAATGAAAGCTCAGCTGCCATCACACTCCTGAGATTATTCTTACCGAAGTCAAAACGTGCATGTAATCGTCAAAGTTGGACTTGACTTGTCAACATCTGCGTTTGACACAGTCCCTTCCATTCCTTGGTTTTTGTGACAACACAATTCTTATTTCTGACTTTTTCAGGAACTCCTCCTCTTCTCTCTGCCCTGGAAATGCAAATGTAGCTGTGACCTTGCTTGGTTGACTGCTCTTCCCAGCCACTTGACCCACATTCCTTGTTACACTCAACTACTCCACTAGAATGTAATTTCCACGAGGGCTAGAATCTTTGGGTTTTTTTAACCACACCATTGCAAGTGCCTAGAATAGTTTTCCTTTCAACCCATGCCATTACCTTTGAAGTGAGTTTCTTGTAGATAGCGGACGGTTTGTTTTATGGTAGAACGTTTATTGAGACATAATTCACATATAGTTGTAGTTTGCAAGGGCTGCTGTGAAAATGTTCCACAAATGGGGAGACTTAAACAACGGAAACGTATTTTCTCATGACGTGGAGGCCGTAAGTCTGAAGTCAGGGTGTCTGGAGGGTTGGCCCTCTCTAAGGGCTCTGAGGAGGATCTACTCCAGGTCTCTCTCTGGCTTATTGGTGGCCGTCTTCACCCTATGTCACCTCACTCACATTGTCTCCCCTCCATGCCTGTCTAAGGACACTCTTTATATTGGATTAGGGCCCACATTAATGGCCTCATTTTAACTTGATTACTTGTAAAGATTCTATCTCCAAATAAGGCCCCATTTTGAGGTACTGAGGGTCAGGACTCCAGCATAACTTTTTTTGTGGGGGACACAATTCAACACATAGCCCACACAGTTCACTCATTCAAAGTGTACAACTCATTGGTTTTTGTTAAATTCACAGAGTTGGGTGACCACACCTTTTTACAACTTTATCATTGCCCCCAAAAGGAACTCTGCCCATTAGCAATCACCCATCCCGGGGTGAGAGAAGAAGTCTAGGCTTTCCACTTGACCTCTGCTGATGGGTAGTGATGGAACCTGAAGTTTGTCCTGTGGTGTTTGACTGGAATGATTACTGTCTAAATTATGATGTAAAAACAAGCAGACAAAAACTAAGGTGTCAGAATGTTTTGTTTTCTCAATTAAAAGTCCATACAGCAGGCACCTGGGTGGCTTAGTCAGTTGAGCATCCGACTCTTGATTTCTGCTCGGGTCATGATCTCATGGTCACGGTTGGGGAATTGAGCCCCGCGTTAGTCTCTGCGCTGAGCATGGAGCCTGCTTGAGATTCTCTCTCTCGCTCCCCCCTCCCCCGACCCTCTCTAACAATAACAAAAGGCCATACAGCAAGTGTTGGCTAATAGAAATCTCTAAGGAAAGAGCTTCAGCAAATTGCTAGAACTACTATACATTATTAAAGAGTTAACAGTGGTTAATCTCAGGTTGTGTGGAATGATTCTGTCAATCTGTTGTTCATATGGCATTTCATTGTCTTTTGCAAAGTTCTTGAATTTCAGCGTCCCCCATGTTAATCACAGATTCTGAATAGATAGGTAGCCTTGGTTGTGGTTTCGTCATCCCTCCCCTCCTCCCTGGGAGCCATGGCAGAACGATACCTGAGAAGGATTTCACAGGTGGGGGAGCAGGAGAGAGCGGGATGTGTATATCTCTTCTGAATACAAAAATAATACTCCTTGTAAAAGAAAGTTCTGAAATTATGATTAAATGGATGTTTCACCCAGAAAAAAATTACATTTTTAGTCTCGCATTTGTTTTCTTTCAATTTTCTGCCAATCCGTTAACATGAAAGCTTCATTAATAGACGTCTCAAGGGATGATAATTGTTTGAGATTTGATTGTTTCTTAAATCATATGCCTGTACCTCTCAGGGGAAAAAGGACAAAAAGTCTAGCAAAAGCTCTGGCCGCTGGATTTAGTGATGTGGAAGGCATCAGGAACCCTGACAAAGGCAGTTTCAGTAGAGTGGTAAGCACAAGAGCCTACTGGAGGGGTTCATGAGGCAGCGGAGGAGAGGAAGTGAAGTCAGTGATTACTGACCACTTCGGCAAGAGTCCGGCAATCTTTTTAGAAAAAAAATTTTTTTAACGTTTATTTATTTTTGAGAGAAAGAGAGCGCGAGGGGGAGAAGGACAGAGAGAGAGGGAGACACAGAATCGGTAGCAGGCTCCAGGCTATGAGCTGTCAGCACAGAGCCTGATGCAGGACTCGAACTCATGAACCGTGAGATCATGACCTGAGTGAAGTTGGACGCTCAACCGACTGAGCCACCCAGGCGCCCCAAGAGTCCAGCAATCTTTAATGCTGAGGTATATTCATAGAAGGGGTGCCGAGGATGGGGAGAAAGGCAATATTATTAAAGAAGAGGATGTGCAGGAACTGAGAGGCCAGGGTTGGAAGGGCCATCCATGCAGATACTGAGGTCACCAAGAAATACAACAGGCACGGCGTGGGACAGAGGGACTGAGCCACTCAGCCAGGGGCTGGCTTCAGGGAGTGAGGTAAGTGACCTGTAGATCTGTAGATGACTCTGCACCAGGGAGGGGTGGTATAATCCCACGGTGGGAGCTGGCGATTTTCAGGGAAGGGAAAGGGAGAATCATCTGGATGCAGTAATTGGTCTTTCCACTGGGAGGAGTAAGAGAAGGTACATCCATCCACTCAAGAGTATTGCAGGATAAGTAAGGTCCTTAGGGGAGAGACAGGGTTCTACTAGATCAAGACATTGAAGGGAAATTTCAGATAATGCATGATAATTTAGGGGATTTTGCTGATGATGGATGGACCCTGAATTGCAGAGTGCCCAAGGGGAGGGGACGGAGGATCGAGAAGTAATGGCAGATGTTATTGGGGCATGTTCCGTGTCTTAATGGGATGACAGTCGAGGTGGATGTGAGATTCTCTGCCTTCCTGTGATGACATTCTCAGAGATGTGGGCATGATGACATGTTTCCTGATGGTGTCTGATGTAGGTTTTTTTTTTTTTTTTTAAGTAGCAGCTTTATTCAGATACAATTCACACACCATACAATTTACCCAATTAAAGCGTACAACATTGGTTTCCAGTATATTCACAGAACTGTGTGACCGTCAATTTTTGGACATTATTCTCACCCCACAAAAGTAACTCCATGCCTATTAGCAATCGGCCACCCTCATTTTCCGATCCATTACACCAGCACTAGGCAACCACTAATCTACTTTCTATCTATATTATTTGCCTATTCTGGACATCAAAACTGTGGCCTTTGTGATTGACTTCTTTCAGTCAGCCCCAAATGTAAAAATTCATCCATATTGTAACACGTCCTACTTCATTCCTTTTTATGACTGAATAATGTTCCATTGTATAGATGTGCCATACTATGTTTATCCATCCACCGGTTGATCGACATTTGGGTTATTCCTGTCTTTTGGCTATTATGAATAATGGTACTATGAATATTCGTGTACAAGTGTTAATGTGGACATTTTTTGTTTCTCTTAGGTATATACCCAGGAGTGGAATTGCTGGGTCGTATAGTAACTCCATGTTTAACATTTTGACTGTTTTCCAAAGTGGCTGCACCATTTTAAATTCCCCCCCGACAAAGAAATCAGGGTTCTGATTTCTTCATATCCTCACTAACATCTGTTTTTTGTTTATTATTATTTTTTTATTTATAGTCTTCCTAGTGGGCTTGACGTGTTACCTATTATGGTTTTGATTTACATTTCTCTAATGATGTTGATCATCTTTTCACATGCTCAGTGGTTATTTGTATATCTTCTTTGGAGAAGTGTCTGTTCAGATCCTTTGCCCATTTTTAAACAAAAATGAGCAAGCTTTGCTCCCCCATTTATCCCTCTCCCCCACCCTCATCCTTGGCAACCACTGATCTTTTTTACTGTCTCCATAGGTTGCCTTTTTCAGAATGTCATATTGTTTTGGATCATTCAGTATGTACACTTTTTAGATTGGCTTCTTTCACTTAGTAACAAGCATATAGGGTTCCTCTGCTTGATGGTAAGAGTATGTCAGGTTTCATAAGCAACTGTCAAACTGCCTTCCAAAGTGGCTGTACCATTTTACATTCCCGCCAGCAATGAATTTGAGTCCCTGTGTTTTCTACGTCTTTGTCAGTATTTGACATTGTCAGTGTTTTGGATTTTAGCCATTTTAATAGCTATATAGCAGTATCTCATTGTTTTAATTCCCTAATGATGTGTGATGTTAAGTATCATCTCATATGCTTATTTGCCATCTGTATATCTTCTTTGGTGAGATGTCAGTTCAGATCTTTTGCCCATGTTTTAATTGGGTTGTTCATTTTCTTATTATTGAGTATTAAGAGTTTGTTTTAGAAATCAGTCCTTTATCAAATACATGCTTTGCAAATATCTTTTCCCAGTCTGTGGCTTGTCTTCTTATTCTGTTTACAGTGTTTTTTGGCAGAGCAGAAGTTTTTAATTTTAATGAAGTCCAGTGTAGCAATTTTCTTTTTTCTCTCATGGATCATAGTTTTCATGTTGTATCTAAAAAATCATTGTGACCAATCCAACATCATCCAGATTTTCTCCTGTTATCGTCTAGAAGTTTTATACCTTGTGTTTTATATTTAGGTCTGTGATTCATTTTGAGTTAACTTTTGCAAAGGGTGTAAAGCTATGTCTGGGTGTTTTTTTTGTTTTGTTTTGTTTGTTTCATGTGGATGTCTGTTCTACTACCATGTATTGAAAAGAGTATCTTTTCTCTGTTGACTTTCCTTTTGCTCCTTTGCAAAGGACCAGTTGACTGTATTTGTGTGGGTCTGTATCTAGGCTCCTTATTCTCTTCCTTTGATCTATTTGCCTGTTCTTTGGCCAATACCACACTGTCTTGAGTACTGTGGATTTGTATTAGGTCTTGAAGTTGGATAGTGTCATTCTTTGTTCTTCTCCTTCAATATTGTGTTGGTTATTCTGGGTCATCTGCCTCTATATAAACTTTAGAATTGGTTTTTCAGTATCTACAACTTACTGGGATTTTGATTGTGATTGTGTTGAATGTATAGATAGATCAAGTTGGAAAGAACTGACGTCTTAACAGTATTGAGTATTCACATAAATAGACATGGAATATCTATCCATATATTTATCTTCTTTTATTTCATGAGGGTTTTGTTGTTTTACTCACATAGATTTTATACATAATTGGTTAAATGTATACCTAAATACTTGTTTTCCTTTGGTGCTAATAGTATTGTGGTTTTTTTATTTATTTCAAATTCCAATTATTCATTGTTGGTATATAAGAAAGCAATGGACTTTTGTATATTAACCTTGTAGCCTGGAACCTTCCTGTAATCCCTTATTAGTTCCAGGAGGTTTTGAGTCCATTATTTTGGATTTTCTAAACAATCATGTCATCTGCAAACAAAGACAGTTTTATTTCTTCCTTCCCAATCTATAAACCCCTTATTATCTTATTGCCTTAGCTGGTTCTTCCAGTATGCTACTGAATAGGAGTGGTAATAGCTAACATCCTTGCCTTGAATTTCTGATCACTAAGTATGATGTTAACTGTACATTTTTAGTAAATATTCTTCATCAAGTTGAGGAAGGTCTTCTCTATTCCTAGTTTGCTGAGCATTTTTATCATGAATGGGTCTTGGATTTAGTGAAATGCTTTTTCTGCATCTATGGATGTGACCATGTGTTTGTCTTCTTTAGCCTATTGATGTGATGGATTCCATTAATTGATTTTTTTAAGTTTATTTTATTTTTGAGAGAGAGAGAGAGACAGAGTGTGAGTGGGGAAGGGGCTGAGAGAGAGGGAGACACAGAATCGGAAGCAGGCTCTAGGCTCTAAGCTGTCAGCACAGAGCCCGATGTGGGGCTTGAACTCATGAACTATGAGATTATGACCTGAGCCAAAGTTGGAAGTTTAACCAACTGAGCCACTCAGGTGCCCCATTAATTGATCTCATTTATTTATTTATTTATTTATTTATTTATTTTCTCTTTTCTTTTTAATGTTTATTTCTCTTTGAGAGAGAGACAGAGTGCAAGCAAGGAAGGGCAGAGAGAGAGGGAGACACAGAATCCAAAGCAGGATCCGGGCTCCGAGCTGTCAGCACAGAGCCCGATGCGGGGCTCAAACCCACAAGCCAGGAGATAATGACCTGAGCTGGAGCTAGACGCTTAACTGACTGAGCCACCCAGGCACCACCCCCCTCCCCCCATTAATTGATTTTTTTAATGTTGAAGTAGCCTTGCATACCTCAATAAATCCCAGTTGGTCATCGTGGATAATTCTTTTTATACATTGTTGGACTTGATTGGCTAATACAGAAGCATCATTCATTCCAGAAACATGCTTGTAATCCAAAGCACTTGTATATCAAAGCAAATTTCAAGAACCATTGGCTTAGTTGTGATCATATGACGTTTGGCATCACATACTACTCGTGTTGCAAGACGTCGATCATTTATCAGATTAAAAAATACTACAAATGTCTGCTCGTCTTGTGGAACACTTGCAGAACAATTTACTCACAATCCAAGATTTTAGTGTATTTTGTTGAGGGTTTTTACAGCTAGGCTCATGAGAGAGATTGGTCTGTAGTTTTCTTGTAATATCTTTGCCTGCTTTTGGTATTAGGGTAATGCTGGCCTCCTAGAATTAGTTAGGAAGTACTCCCTCTGCTTCTATTTTTTGATGAATTTATAGACAATTGGTATCATTTCTTATTTTAGTATTTGGTGGAATTCTGTGAACCCATCTGGGCCTGGTGCTTTCTGCTTTGGAAGCTGAATAATTATTGACTCAGTTTCTTTCGTAGATACAGGCTTAGTATCCAGATTATTTATTTCTCCTTGTGTGAATTTTGGTAGTTTATATTTTTAATTATATATTTTATTTTAAAGTTTATTGGCTCATTTCGTCTAGGTTATCAAATTTGTGGGCATGGAATTGTGCATAGTGCTCCTTTATTATCCTTTTTTTAAAAAGTTTTTTAGATATTTATTTTTGAGAGACAGAGAGAGATCGAAAATGAGCAGGGGAGGTGCAGAGAGAGAAGGAGACACAGAATCTGAAGCAGGCTTCAGGCTCCAAGCTGTCAGCACAGAGCCCAACGCAGAGCTCGAACCGACGACCCCACGAATCATGACCTGAGCTGAAGTCAGTTGCTTAACAGGCTGACCCACCCAGGCGCCCCTCCTTTATTATCCTTTTAATGTCCATGGTATCAGAAATGACTTCCTTTCTGATATTAGTTATTTGTATCTTCTCCCTTTTTTTCTTAATTAGCCTGACTATGGGTTTATCAGTTTTACCGATGGGGGGCGGGGAGTGGTTCATTGGTTTTCTCCACTGATTTCCTGTTTTTAATTGCATTGATTTCTTCTCTAATTTTTATTATTTCTTCTACTTTCTTTGGATGTAATTTGTTCCTCTTTTTCTAGTTTTCTAGAGTGGAAGCTCAGATGATTGATTTTCGATATTTCTTCTTTTCTAATGTGTACATCCATTGGTATAAATTTTACTCTACGCAGTGCTATTTGCTACATCCCATAAATTTTGATACGTTGTACTTTCATTTTCATTTATTTAAAAATATTTTTAAATTCCTCTTGAAATTTTTGGCTCATGTGTTATTTAGAAGTGTGCTATCTAATCTCCAAGCATTTGGGGCGGGATGGCAGGTTCTGCTTACTCTGTTATTGATTTCTGATTTAATTCTCTTGTGGTCTGAGAGTATACTATATGTTTTCTGCTCTTTTAAGCTTGTAAAGGTATGTTTTCTGGCCCAGAGGTGGTCAGTCTTGATGAATTTCTGTGTGGGCTTGAGAAGAATGTGTGTTCCGCTGTTGGCGGATGAGGTAGTCTGTCGCTGTCACTTACATCTGGTTGATGGTGCCGTGCAGTTCCTTACATCCTAAGTGATTTTGTGCTGTTGGATCTGCCCATTCCTGATAGGTGTCGACATTTCCAACTGTGTGGTGAATGTATCTGTTTCTCCTTGAAATTCCATCTGGTTTTGCCTGAAATATTTTGACTATTAAGTGCACACACATTAAGGACTGCTGTGTCGAATGGAAGAATTGACTCTGTTATCATATAATGCCCCTCTTTATCCCTGATAGCTTTCCTCGTTATGACCTCTGCTTTGTCCGAAGTTAATAGAGCTATTCTAGCTATCTTTGGTTAGTGTTAGCATGGTACGTCTTTCTCCATCCCTTTACTTTTTATTAGCTGTGTCTTTACATTTAAAGTAGGTTTCTGGGGACACCTGGGTGGGTCAGTCAGTTAAGTGTCAGACTCTTAGTTTCGACTCTGGTTGTGACCTTGCAGTTTCCTGAGTCTGGGTCCCGTGTCAGGCTCTGCACTGGCAGCGCTGAGCCTGCTTGGGGTCCTCTCTCTCTCCAGCTCTCTCCCTCTCTCTCTCTCTCTGCCCCTCCCCTACTTGTGCTGTGTCTGTCTCTCTCAAATAAATAAACTTAAAAAAATAAATAAAGTGGGTTTCTGGTAGACAGTATAGTTTGATTTTTTTTTTTTTTTTGATCCACTCTGACAGTCTCTGCTTTTAATTGGTCTATTTACACCATTGACATTTAAAGTGATTTTTGATGTAGGTGGGTTAATATGTGCCGTATTTTTTCTTGTTCTCTATTGCCTATGTTATTTGGTGTTTCCCCCCTCTTTTTGTGCATTTTATATTCCATTTTTTTCTTTGCAGGATGTCAATTTTATTTTTGAAAAAAAAATTTTTTAAGTGGTTGCCCTTGAGTTTGCAAGATCCATTTACAACTAAGCCCTGTTCTCTGTCAGGTAACACTATACTGCTACATAGGTAATATAAGTGTCTTATACAGAGTGTCCCCAATTCCTCCCTTCATCTGTTATGACACTGCTGTCCCGGGGTGCCTGGGCTCAGTCGGTTGAGTGTCCAACTCTTGATTTTGGTTCAGGTCATGATTTCCTGGTTCATGAGTTCAAGTCCTGTGTTGGGCTCCATGTTGACAGTGTGGGGCCTGCTTGGGATTCTCTCTCTCTCCTCTCCTCTCTCTCTCTGCCCCTCCCCCCACTCACTCACTCTCTCTTTTTCTCTCTCTCTCTCAAAATAAACTTTCTAAGAAAAGTGATACTGCTATCCTTCGCTGAATTTACCCATAGCTATAATCACTGAATATTTTGTTGCTGTTATTATTTTGAACAAACTGTTCAAATAAGAATAAGAAAAATAAAAGCTTTTTTTTTACTTCCATGTTATTCTTCCTCTAATGCTTTTCCTTTCTTTAAGCAGATCCGAGTTCCTGACCGACATCATTTTCCTTCTTTCTGAAGAATTTCATTTAACCTCTCTTGCTAGACAAGACTATGGTTAACAAATACCCTTTATTTTTGTTTATCTGAGACAGTCTTTATTTTGCCTTCACTTTTGAAGGATGATTTTGCTAGGGAGATAATGCTGGGATGGTAGGTTTGTTTTCTCCCACCACTTGAAATATTTCACTCCACTCTCTTTCTGCTTACACGGTTTCCGAAGAGAAGTCCAATGTAATTCTTATCATGGCTCCTCTATAGGTAAGGTGTTTTCTCCCTTTGGCTTCTTGCAAGATTTTCTGTCTTTTTGATTTCCTGCACTTTGAATATAATATGCTTGGTGTGGATTTTCGAAATATTTATCCTGCTTGGTGTTCTCAGAGCTTCCTGAATCCGTGGTTTGGTGTCTCATTAATTTTGGGAAATTCTCTGTGATTATTGTTTCAAATAGTACTTTGGTTCTCTCCTCTTTTTCTTTACCTCTGGTATTCCCATCAAGTATATGTATCCCTTTATAGCTATGTCACAGTTCTTGAGTATTCTGTTCTTTTTTTTTTTTTTCTCCCCATTTCAGTTTTGGAGGTTTAAAAAAAAATTTTTTTAACGTTTATTTTTGCAAGAGACCACTAGTGGAGAAGGGGCAGAGAGAGAGAGAGACAGAGAATCCCAAGCAGGCTCCGAGGTGGCAGCACAGAGCCCAATGCAGGGCTCGAACCCACGAACCGTGAGATCATGACCTGAGCTGAAGTCTCGCACTTAACCAACTGAGCCACCCAGGTGCCCCTGGCAGTTTTTACTAACATTTCTTCGAGGTTACTGGCTCTTTACTCAGCCATGTCCAGTCTGTTGATGAGCCCATCAGAGGCATGATTTTTGTGACACTTTTTTATTTCTAGAATTTATTTTTTATTCTTTCTTAGAATTTTTATCCTTCTGTGTGTGTTATCTGTCTGTTCCTGCATGGTGTCCCATTTGTTTTCTTTTTCATTAGAGCCCTTACCTTATTAATCATAAATTGCTTTAAATCTCGGTCTCATAATTTCAACATCTCTGCCATGTGTGAGTGTGGTTCTGGGGCTTGCCCTCTTTTCAAACTGTTTTGGTTTTTTAGTATGCCTTACAGTGTTTTTGTTGGGAGTCAGACGTAATGTATACTGGGTACACGGGGCCCGGTACTGGTTCCCGTGAAGATTTCTCTCCTGGGCTCCTGCTCTGGTTGGTTGTGATTCTCTGCATCTGCCCGTCCATCTGTCCAGTTTGGGGGACAGCAGTTTATAGACTGTGATGCTACTTCTCTGCTGGATCTAGAAGGGTGGTTGGTTTTCGGTTTGTTCAGCCTTCTTCCTGTTGCTCGGGTGGGAGTGGCAGCTTCTAAGCTCCTTTCATGCTGGACTGGACTCTTCAACTTTTGAAGGGGGCTCTTGGCTTCCTCCTGCATTCCCAGTCCCTGCCCTGTGGCCTGAAATATAGGTTCATCTGGGCTGTTTCCCCGTCTCTCTCGGATCACTTTCCTTCATTGACGTATGTCCAGTGGCTTTGAGAACTACTTTTTCCCATTTTTTTTCACTGTCTCTGAGGAGTAAATCTGACTCCTGTTATCCAATCTTGACCTGAAGCAGAAGCAGCCAGTTTTATTTTCAATAATAATATTTTTTAAAAAACCTTTTTTTAATGTTTATTTATATTTGAGAGAGAGAGAAAGAGAGAAAGAAAGAGCGTGAGCAGGGGAGGGGGAGAGAGAGAGGGAGACACAGAATCCAAAGCAGGCTCCAGGCTCCGAGCTGTCAGCACAGAGCCCGACACAGGGCTCGCGTCCTACTGAGCCACCAGGCACCCCTCAATAATAATATTTAATGCCAATTTTCCTCCCAAACACTCTCTATTTCTACCTTTATTTCTTGGGCCTGTCTACTTTAAGTGAATGAGATGAGATGTAAAGGAAGCACCAGTTGACCTGTGTCTGAGCCAAATTTGGCAACATTTCTCTGGGTCACCCCAGCTTCCCAGCTGGTTTCCCCAGCTGTTGTAAACTCTTTTACTCACAGGTTATACCTCTTCTTGCCCAGGCTGTGAGAACCTACAGCCTTTCTCCCCTGTGCCCTAACCTCGGAGTCCGTCCTTGTCTTTCACAACATCAAACGATAGCTCGCCTCAAAGCAACCCCACTCATGTCTTCAGTTAAAGAAGTAAAGCTCTAGCAGTACAATTAGGTCCTTAAAGGCATTTTGTTTAAATGGGAGAAGGCACGGTAGTAATAGCGTTCTAACTTAAAAATGATGTAGAGTTAGGCACCTGGCTGGCTCAGTCAGTAGAGCGTGCAACTTTTGGTCTCAGAGTCCTGAGTTTGAGTCCTATGTTGGGTGTAGAGCCCTACTTAAGTAAGTAAATCGTTTATTTTTTATTTTAAAAAATTTTAATGTTTAGAGAGAGACAGGGAGAGAGAAATCCCAAGCAGGCTCCACACTCTCAGCTCAGAGCCCGATGCGGGACTTGAACCCACGAACATTGAGATCATGACCTGAGCCAAAACCAAGAGTCGGACACTCATCCGACTGAGCCACCCAGGCACCCCAATAAATAAATAGTTGTAAAAAATAATGTAGAGTTGTATTTCCCACATCATTACTTCATCTGAACCTCATAATAACTTTGTGTGGCAGGTTGGACAGGTTGGACTGTGTGCACCTGTATTACTCATTTTAAAAGATAAAGCTGAAAGAGAACTTTGATCTAAAATGTGTGGAACGTGAACCAATCCTGGTTCCTTGGTGGTTTATATAATGATTTGGAGAAGCTGCATATTTTCAGAGCTCATGGGCTGACTCTGTCATTCATGTTGGGGATACACAAGCCTAGGTTTTTAATTCTTGAGGAAAACCTCCTTCTGTCTCAGCAGGTAATTACATGCTCTGGGGCGGGGGGTCATGCTACATATGTGTCTTCCTCTTACCTGGACTATTGTAACTGTAGGAAACATGTCTTGTCACTTTCATCCCAGCCTCCCTACGACTACTTCTTTTTTTTTTTTTTAATGTTTATTTCTGAGACAGAGAGAGACAGAGCATGAGTGGGGGAGGGGCAGAAAGAGAGGGAGACACAGAATCCGAAGCAGGCTCCAGGCTCTGAGCTGTCAGCACAGAGCCCGACCCGGGGCTCAAACTCACCGTGAGATCATGACCTGAGCTGAAGTCGGTCACTCAACCGACTGAGCCACCCAGGCGCCCCATCCCTACAACTACTACTTAGAGCAACAAATTTGTCATCTTAAAACACAAATCGGATCATGTAACTGCTCTGTTCACAACCCTTCAATGTTTTCCTGGCTCACTCAGGGTAAAATTCAAATGTTTTTACCATGACCTACCAGGCCCTCCATTAGTGATTCTAAAACTTTCACTTGTGACCCCACTAAGAAATATATTTTACATTCTATCTTAATATATATACTTTATATATACACATATTTTTAACAAAAGTTTCAAGAAGCAGCATTTGTCCTTATCTAAGAAGCATTTATGATTTCATTAACATTTAAATACAGCATTACTAATCATCTGATAATTTCATTCAGTATGTTTTTCAGCTCTGGAAGTTCATTTGGGGTCTGAATTGAATCTCTTGCAAGTTGCTATTTGATTTTTGAGCATATGAATAAAGTTACAATAACTATGTTACTGTACTTATCAGCAAATTCTAACATCTGGGTTCTGTTTTGGTTTTGGTTGATTGATATTTCTCTTCATTATCGGTCGTGTTTCCCTGCTTCTTCGTGTGCCTGGTAATCTTTGTTTATATACCAGACATTGTAAATGTTACCTTGTCAGGTGCTGGATATATTTGTATTCCCGTGAATATAGTTGAGCATTGCTCTGGGATGCAGTTTTGTTCCTTGGAAACATTCGATCCTTTCAGGTTTTGCTTTTAGGATTTGTTAGGTACCTCCAGAACAGTGCTCTCTCTAGAGCTAAACTGTTCCCCACTACTGAGGCAAGATCTACCTGGGTGTTAAACCCAGTGTCTCTTGAATTATGAGGTTTTGCACTCTGGCTGTTGGGGATAGGTACTATTCCTGGCCCTGTGAGTGTCCTAGGTATTGTTTCCTTTGATCCTCCAGGCCAGTTCTTTCCCCAGCCTCAGATAATTTCCTCACATGTACTTATAACCACCGTGATGAATTTCTTAGAGGATGCTTCTCTGTTTAGCTCCTTGTCTCCAGTACTCTTTCTGGCAGAGTCTTACCACCTTGGTCTCTCTGGATTCTTGGCTCCATTTTCTTAATCCAGGGGCTCTCCTGGGCTCTCTTCTGTGCTGCAGCTTAGAATCTCTCAAGGCGGTAGGGTGCACCCCATTTGTTTCCTCACTCTCAGGGATCACTGTCCTTTGTCGCCTGATGTCCAGTGTCTTAGGAGCAATTGCTTTACGTGTTTCTTGGATATTTTGATTGTTGCAGGCACGAGGTTAAATCCAGTCCTTTCTTGGGCAGAAAGGAGGTCACTGAAATTTTGTTTAATGTTTCAAATTTCTCTCTTGGAATGCAGTAAGAGTTTGTGACAGAAAAATGAGATATAACACCGTCCTTATTTATAGATTTTATTCAGACCGTTGTCATAAAAACATTCACATTCCTAACAATGTTAGGAAATATGGTAGAATGATAACTTTTGAGTCTTGTTTTTGACTTGGAAAATGGTACCCTTGATGATATTCTCTCTGAACAACAGACTCATCAGGATTGAAAAACTGTCAGAGTATTGACATGTTTACAAACAGTAGATTACAGTACCAAGAGTGGATTATGTTAATAGAAAATTCAAATAATACAGCAGTGACCCTGCACGTGCCAGAAAATCAAATGGAACACCATTCTACAAAAGGTGAAAGGACCCGGTCTTTCCATTTCATATCATCACATGCCCTTCACTAATTTTCCTATATTGTTTGTCTTGGTTGGCTATAGTGTTTAGTGAGGCTTGTCGAGTTCTTGCAGAAAGTCCATGGGCACTCTCACTTAGGTATTTCCTATTCCAGTATCTTTTTTAATAGTTATTTCTGATACTTATTTCTATTTTTTAAAAAAGGCTGATTGTGACCCACTGCATTGATTTCCTGACACATTAAACTGTGTCAAGCAGCAGTTTGAAAAGCACTGCCTGACAACACTGGGTGTTGTCCAGTTGGGGGGGTTCAGACAAATACGTAACCAGGTGAGTGCCTTCTGCTAAAACAAGCAACTTCCAAACTAGGAGGGGGGTGATGGGGATGTAAAAACAAATAATAATAATAATAACTCCAACAATAGAAATAAAGGATAGAAATAGAAACATCAAAATTTGGGATAAATGGGAGGCACATATCTCAAAAACTACATACAGTGAAAATAGATTCAAAATCTCCACTTACGTGACAAAGGTGGTCAGATATGAATATGCTGTTTACAAAAAAATCTGAAAGAAGAGTGCAGAAATATTGAACTTAAAAAGATAGCAAAAGATGTGCTAGGCATGTTCTAATACCAAGAACATTGATGTAGCTGCATTAATATAAAAAAAAGCCATAAAATTACCAGATAAAACAGTTTCAAAGCTACATGCACTTAGTAACATAGCCAAAATATATATTGCAGAAAATGTCAGAACTGCATACAGAATTTTAAAAATCCAGTTGTGGGGCCCCCAGGTGGCTCAGTCAGTTGAGCGTCTGACTTTGGCTCAGGTCATGATCTCACGGCTTATGGGTTTGGGCTCCACGTCAGGCTCTGTGCTGACAGCTCAGAGCCTGGAGCCTGCTTTCTGATTCATATTCTCTCTCTCTCTCTCTCTCTCTCTCTCTCTCTCTCCCTCTCCCTCTCTGCCCCTCCCCCACTCACACTCTATCTCTCCTTCAAAAATAAGTAAACATTAAAAAAATTTTTTAAAAATCCAGTTGTGATAAATAGTAGCACACCTGTCTTTGTAAGGAATAGAAGAAGCATATTCAAACGTTAGAAATGTACAGAATTAAATGACATTAAAAGCATGATTTAATGAACAGATATAGAACACTCTGTCAAATGTGCAGAATACACATTCCTTTTGAGCACAGGTGGGACCTGTCGTAAAAACTGACCAAATTCTAGGGCCATAAATTTCAAATCTCAAAGGGTTGAAACAGAGAAATACGTTCTCTGACCACAATGTAATTAAGCTGGAAGCCAGTGCAAAAAATTCTATGTCTGGAAATTAAGAAACCTACTTCTAAATAACTCCTGAGTGTGAGAAGAAATTGTATTGGGCATTATTAGGAAGTATTTAGAATTGAATGATAATGAAAACACAATACAGCAAAATTTTGGGGATGCAGCTAGAGTTAATATATATATGTGTGTGTGTGTGTATATATATATATATATGTATATATATGTGTATATATATGTATATATGTATATATTTATATTATATATAAATATAATAAGCACACATACACACACACATATATATGCGTATATGTGTGTATAAATATGTGCGTATAAATATATACGCACACACATATATACACACATATATACATATATATTTCTGATATATATATATATATATATAGAGAGAGAGAGAGAGAGAGAGAGAGAGAGAGAAGGGGAGGGGCAGAGAGAGAGGGAGACACAGATTCTGAAGCAGGCTCCAATCTCCAAGCTGTCAGCACAGAGCCCAATGCAGGGCTGGAACCCATGAACTGTGAGGTCATGACCTGAGCTGAAGTCGGATGCTTCACTGACTGAGCCACCCAGGCACCTCTAGAGTAATATTTAGAGGGAGGTTTGCAGCCTCAAAGATGTACATTAGAAAAGCTAGGCTGAAAATGGATGAGACAAACATCCATATGAAGTTGGAGTAAGACTAGCATCCTGAGTCAAAAAAATGGAAGGAAAAAAATAAGAGTAGAAATCAAACAGAAAAATATGAGGGCGTCATCAGTATGTTTTCATCCCACCCTACACCCTCTTCAGCTTGCTAACTTATCCTTCAGATTCCAGTTTGGCCATCCCTTTCTCTAGGACAGTGGTTCTCTAAGTGTGCACTCTGGGTATCTGCCAGAACTGGCACTGAACCAAGACTCGGGGTGAGGCCTCTGAGGCTCTACAAACGTTAATCTGTTTTTTATAGAGTCCTCCAGACGATTCTGATGCCTGTTTGAGAACCACTGTTCGAACCACTATTCAAACTTGAGTTTGTATCAGAATCCCCTGGAGGGCTGATTGAGTAGATCTGGGATGGGATTTCTAACAAGTTCCCACAGGATATTAATGCTGTTCTTTGAGAGGCTGCTGTTCTAGGGGCTCTTTAAAAATTGCTTAAGAGATTCTGATAGATTAGTGTGGGCGGTGGCCTGGGCTTGACAATCTTTTAAAATCTTCCCGCAGTTTCTAATGTGCAGCTAAGGTTAAGGGCCACTTCTCCAGGAAAACCCCAACAATCCCTGTCCTCCTAAGCTTTGGGCATGTCTCTGTCTCAGGAGCAATCCCAGCATCCTGTGCTGCCCTGCCCTGGAGCAAGTGTCCTGCTGCCCAGAACAGACAACTAGCAGCTTACCTTTCCTCTCAGCAGAAGGTAAACCTCTTGTAGGCAAGGACCTTGCCTCCTTTGCTTTTTGACCCTCAATGCTTTGAAAGGCACTCAGTAAATATCCGTTGAATAATGACACGTGAAACACCTCTATTAGTAGTGCTCACAAGCAGTGGGGACAACACTCTCTTTCGACATCAGTAGAAACACAAAGGCCTGTGTTCTGTGGTTTGGGAGGAGGTTTCTGTAGGGAGAAAAACCAGAACGGGAGCTGAATGAGAGATGCTTCCTGTCCCTTGGAATTGAGCAGAGTCTGGCCAGCTCCCGTGGCAGTGGTTAAGAGCGTGGACTCTGGGGCTAGATTGGGTTCAAATCCCGTGTCCTCTCCACCACTTGCTACCTGTGTGATCTTGGCAAAGTTATGTAAGTATTCTATACTCCAGTTGCCCCTTGTGCAAAATGAGGATCATTGGAGCACTTTACTTCTGGGTTTGTCATTTTTGAGGATTAAGTAAAATACATGTAAAGCTATCAGAGGAATACCCAGCACTTAATAAGTACTATCATTTCACCCCCTTTCAATTTGCGGAAGTGATCGAAACGATCTGATTATTAAATCTCAGGTTAGAATAAGTGGTTCTCATTTGCCAAACCCCTAATTAAGCCTAAATATTAAAATTTTTTCCTCCTGAAGGGACCTCAGATGTAAGCAAAATAAAAGTAGTGAAGCAACATAAGCTGATAAAATTGTGAAACCAAAGGCATGAAAGTATTTGCTGGCCTGAACTCATGTATTTCACTCAGTTTGAGTTTCTGGTTTGAAACCATTTTGGTTTTCAACGGAATGCTCTTTAGTATATTTTCTAATTAGATATATTTGGATATAATGTTACTACATTTTTTTGTTTTGTTTTGTGACTCACACCAGGCCTATGTTTTGTTGCCTTTATTAATTTGGCAATAACCCCGCCAATTTCTTTGCGGTTCTCCTCAGAGCTTAGAGGTAAGATTACTGTAAGCTCTGAAGAAGGTTAAAGATATTGAAACATATCTCCTGTATTAGGGTATTGAATTTATTAGGGATATATAAAAAATAGACTTTTATATAACTTTTTTATCCCCAAAGAGTTATATCCTATAATCCCATGAGGAATAGATGGCAGAAATCTCTCTCTCTCTCTCTCTCTCTCTATTTTCCAAAGGGAAAGTAGACTACAGAATATTAATAATCACCAAAGGTCAGACAGGACTCCAAATGGATTTCCAACCCAACACGTTTCCCTCAGCCCCTGCTGTCCTGGGAGGAGCAGTAACCATCCTACATAAAGCTCGAGAGGAGGTAGTGAGTGGCACGTGGGTGCCAAAGGACACTGTGAATTCACCCATTTCATCCAAAGCCACAAACTCCTAATCCAGTGGTCCCTAGCCCTGGCTGCACATCTGGTCACTTGGGGAGCTTTTAAAAATTAACCTGTGCCTGGGCCCCCATCTGACCAGTGAAGTCAGTTCCTGGGGAATGGCGATCCAGCATGGGCACTTCTTAAAAGCTCCAGATGGGGGGTGGGTGGAGAGATTCCAAGGTGCAGCCAGGGCTAAGAACCATCGTGCCCGCAAGCAGGGTCCATATCTGGAATGAAGGGGTAGGTGAGTGGACCTGTAGGAGTATAGGAAGTTGCCGCTCACTGAGGCCCAGGCACCTGCTGTAGGGAAGGTTAATTATTCCAGAGGCTCCCTTGTACATGAGAGAGCACTAGCTGTGATGGAAAGCCTGCTGCAGTCAGCGATAGGAGTAGCAGAAGCACACGCTGAAGCTCCAGTTCCTTTTCCTTCTTCCCCTTTCCTCCACTCCGTCTTCCCCTCACACCCCAGCGTAACTGCGCACCCCAGTGGGTGCCAGCTCCTGGGCGCTTGTGCTAAGTTAGGAAGCTACCCTGGCTTTCGGCCCTTTGAGGGAGTATCGCTGCAGGGCCTTGGGGTGGTCAGGATGGTTTTCCCCACCCAGACTTAAGACAGCCTTCCAAGCAGGGAGAGAAGACAGTGGGTTTCTGATGGCGATCCGGTACAGGACAGCCAAAGGTGTGTCAAGAACTCAGTTCCCAAGCATGTCCAAAGAACCTGCACTCCAGAGTGCCCGCAGGAGCTAGTGACTGATACCTGGGACCTCTCAGACCCCAGCACCTCTTGGGTCTGGGTGTGGGGGAAGCTCACCACATACCTGAGGCTGAATTTCCTATCTGTTCCGTGAGTGGGAGCTGGATGGAGACACAAACAGGATCATATTTATTTAGACGAAATAAACACAAATGCCAGAGTTTATGAGCAGACTTATTCCTGCTACGCATGCTGCCCAACAGAAAGGAATTCGCCTTCCTCCAGTGTCTAACAATAGCTAACATTTACTGACCCCTTACTACAAGCCAGGCACTGGTTAGCTCGCTTAATCAGCACACTGACCCTGTGGGGAAGGCACTGTTGTCTCCATTACACAATGGAGACATTGAGGAGGTGCCCAGAGTCACAAGCCAGTAGGTGGGGAAAACGACATTCGAGTTCAGAGCTCCTCGTTCCAGCATCTTACTCAGATTGCTGGCTGTGTTTTCACCTGCACCTTCACCGTCCTCAAGATAGCCTCTCAGGCGAGTGCATTTCACCCACTATCCATCAAGGAGACTGGGGCACTGAGAGGTAAACTTGCCCAGCCCGTCACAGCTGTAAATGGGGGGGCTCAACATCCGTCTGGTGATAAACGCCAATTCTGGCTCACCACGTTGCCCCTTTCTGTCTTCCCTCCCTTCCAGAGGGAGTAATGACAGAGCCAGGCCTAGCCTGGCCCAGCAAGGCAGGCACACATGCATCTGAAATGTAACCAATGATGTTGTAATGTGACAAGTGCTAAAATAAAGTCATGTGTGAAGTGTTAGGGATGGTGGGGGTAGGGTAACGACACTGCCTCGGAGGAGGGAGAGCAAAGTTCTGGCAGAAAACCGAAGGAAGTAGGACATTTTCAGGTGTCTTGACTCATCCCAAGTGAAGGTATTAGCATGAGAAAAGGTCCAAGAGACCAGAGAACCTGTACTCCAGGGTAGATCCACATTTTTTTTTAATGTTTATTTTTTATTTTTGAGAGACAACGTGAGTGGGAGAGGGGCAGAGAGAGAGGGAGACACAGATTCCAAAGCAGGCTCCAGGCTCTGAGCTGTCAGCCCGATGCGGAGCTCGAACTCACAAACCGCGAGATTGTGACCTGAGCTGGAGTCACTTAACTGACTGAGCCACTCAGGCGCCCCAGGGTGGATACACATTCTGTAGAACTTGAAAATTATACAACTTTGAGGTCCCTCTTTGGGAAATACAGTATTAGGAATAGAAGGTTAGATGTGAAAGTAGATATTTACTGAGAATGAAAAAGATTATAGCAGTTCAAAATTTGAAAAGCTACGTTGCAGGTCTGCAGGACCACCCTCGGGCTCAGTGTTAAGCTAGAAGGACTCAGAAAAGCAGTTATGTTCCTAGTGGTGGTTTATTATGGTGAGAGGCTGCAGATTAAAACCAGCAAAGGGGAGAGGCAGAGAGGGTGGAGTCCAGGAGAGACCAGATGCAGGCTTTGTTCTCTCCCGGGGGAGCTGCATGGGCGACACTTAATTCTCCCACCCATGATGTGCATCAGTTTATGCAAAGTGTCCTGAGACTTGGGTCTAGGGTTTTACTGGGGGGAGGTGTCAGTCACAGGGGCATGCAGCTCCCGGGCAGCTGACCTTAGCCACTCAGTCTCCAGCCCCCCCAGAGGTCAAACTGATAGAGTATTGCCCAGGGCTTTGGACATATAAGAGCAGGCATTCACTCTCAGTCTCACTGTTAGCATAAACTACCTGTTCAAACTGATAGAATGTGGCCCAAGGCCTCAGGTATTTAAAAACAACCTCCTATCAGGATATTCCAAGAGCTCAGAAGTTCTCTCTCGGGAGGCCTTGAAGGGTGAGAATCTTTTCTTTGGAATGTGCAATCTGAATCTGTTGAGTTAACCCTTGACTGCACACTGACAAATACCACAAAGTCTGGAAAAAATTAAAAAGAAAATTTTTTTAATGTTTATTATTTTTGAGAGCGAGAGACAGAGAACAAGCAGGGGAGGGGCAGAGAGAGAGGGAGACACAGAATCTGAAGCAGGCTCCAGGCTCTGAGCTCTCAGCACAGAGCCCGATGCAGGGCTCAGACTCACAGACTAAGAGATCATGACCTGAGCTGAAGTCAGCCGCTTAAACTGACTGAGCCACCCAGGTGCCCCGGGAAAAAATGTTTTTATTAATTGCTTGACATAGTTCTATAAAACATTGTTCCTACATTAACTGCATATTCTTGTCTTTTCACATTTTGTAATATTTTCTATAGAGAGAACAGAAAGTTCAGTTTTCTAGTAGTTGATCAGAATTTATTGCTGATAGTTAAGATGCATAAAGATGCAGCTTCACAAACAGATGCACCCATTGTTTGTAGTCCACTCACTGTAGTTTGTGTTTGAAAAACACCAGAATTCTGATACACTTGATTTTTCACAATTCCCATTAAAAAAAATCATGCATTTATAATTGTAAATGTTGCATTACTTAACAAATGTTACAAATACATATGACTAGGTAAACACATTACTAGGGCCCTTGCAGGGCCTTTCAAGGGGTCCCAGGAGCTTAAGTTTCTTCAGCTTCATGGTAAAGCCTCCTCTGGGTTAAATAATTAGTCACTCGCAGCCTAGCCTATGCCCAAAGCAGTGCTGAGTTTTATGGGAGCACCAGAGAAGGGACTGTGCTGATTCCTGCATATAGGTGTGCATGGTCCTGTTAGGGAGCCAAGTAGAACACTGCACAAATAAGGAACATGGACCCAATCTCAAAACTGACATCCTGGCCTAGGAGAATTTAGGAAGTGCTTTATTCTGGGCTGAATTTACAAAGTACCACTGACTGGGTGGCTTACAGACAACAGACAAGTATTTCTCACCGTTCTGGAGGCCAGAAGCCTGAGTTGGGTCCGGCTGTGGGCCTGCTTCCGGATTGCAGTCAACTAACTTCATTGTAGCATGTGCTGAAGAGAGAAAGCTCTGGTCTCTTCATCCCCTTATAAAGACCCTCATCCCATTTTTGAAGGCCCCACCCTCATGACCTAATTGCTTCCCAAAGGCCCCACCTCCCAATACCATCACACTGGGGGTTAGGCTTCAACACAGGAATTCTGGGAGGACACAAACATTTAGTCTGTAGCAGGAGGTCTGCAAAGTTTTCTCCGTGAGGTCCCCTGCCCTAGGGTCCCAATCTTCAGATTTAGCTATGACCCAGGACCACTTAGGATCCAAGGGCAGAGTGGGGCTAACCGAATAAAGTGACAAGCCAGCCAACTGCTTTATCACGAACAGAATGATTTTTGTGAAGTTCAAATCTCCATGCCTACTTCACGTAGCAAATGTGGTGGTTTTTTACCAAAATTATTTAGTAAGCCGTACTGAAACTTACTCAGTGTCTACTTGACCACTGGTTTGTTTGTATTTAATGGGTAAATGAAACAAATTATGGAAACCAAAGTCTACTATTATGATCAAGCTATCAACAACAACAAAAACCCCAAGGTTGACATATAAATTAGTGAATAAAAATAAGGTGCGTATACATTTTTTAAGTTTTTATGTGATTCCAATTAGTTAATATACAGTGTAATGTTAGTTTCAGGTGGACAATATAGTAATTCAGCACTTCCATAAATCACAACAAGTGTACTCTTAATCCCCATCACCTGTTTAACCCATCCCCCCAGCCACCTCTCCTCTGGTGACCATCCGTTTGTTCTCTGAACTTAAGAGTCTGTTTCTTGATTTGCCTCTCCCCCCGCCCCGCCCCGCCCCCGCCGCCACCTTTCCCTTTCTCTTTGCTCATTTGTTTTGTTTCGTTTTCCACATATAAGTGAAATCACATGGTATTTGTCTTTCTCTGACTTATTTTTCTGACTTACATTATACCCTCCAGCTCCATCCACATCATTGTAAATGGCAAGATTTCATTCTTTCTTATGGCTGAGTAATATTCCAGTGTGTGTGTGTGTGTGTGTGTGTGTGTGTGCATACATACATATACCACATCTTGATCCATTCATCAGTCGATGGACACCGGGCTGCTTCCATATCTTCGCTATTGTACATAATGCTGCTATAAACGTTGGGGTGCAGTAAAGTGCATATATTTTTTTTAATTTTTTTTTTACCTTTATTTATTTTTGAGAGAGAGAGAGCATGAACGGGGGAGGGTCAGAGAGCGAGGGAGACACAGAATCCGAAACAGGCTCCAGGCTCTGAGCTGTCAGCACAGAGCCCGACGCGGGGCTCGAACTCACAGACTGCGAGATCATGACCTGAGCCGAAGTCGGTCGCCCAACCAACTGAGCCACCCAGGCGCCCCAAGTGCGTATATTTTTAAATAAACTAGGTTTAGACTGATAATTAGGTGGAAAACGACAACATATTACCAAGTTGGCTACAACGAAAGTGTTTTAAAGGTGCCTCACGAGGCAGTGTGGAGACCTGAGGTGTGGAATGGATGGCTCTTCAGAAACAGCATCGGCCTGTGCTTTCTGGGGAGGGGCAGTCGTGGAAAAGGAGAGAGGCAGCTATAACCCTCAGGGTCGGGCTGGGCAGCTGGGATGCTTCTTGGCTCACGAAGCCTGCTCACCTGAGAACTCCCACGAGGGATCGGCGACAACCCCTGTAATTTGAGCAAGCGAGTTATTAGGAAAAACATGGAGGAGGTCGGTCCATCTGAAATCAGCACTGGTAACTGAAGGCCCGGCTGCCGCCCAGCACGACGTGTCACCGAACAGCAGCTACAATGGGAGCATCCGAGGGTCTGAGAGCCTCATCTAATTCATCCTGTCGCCCTCACCCTGCAGGTTCTGATGACACTGATAGGTGACATTCACTGTAGCTTCAAAGCCCGTTTACATATATTCTCTTACTTAATCACCCAGCACCAGAGAATGATGTACCACACGTTATGGAAAGAAAGATGCCTTACAATTTATGATGGTCATTCTCTACCTTAGCTACGTACTTGAAACAAACTGGAGGGGAGTTAAAAATCTGTGATGGCCATGCCGCACCCCAGGCCAGTCGGAACTCAGGGGCTAGGAGCCAGGCAGAGTGGTAGCCGCATGGAGAGCTGCTCTCTGCTCTAACAGTAACTGGGCCTTGGCCTGTGTGAGGGGTGGAAAGGGCCTCTGGCTTCTGGACAAGCTCTGCCTCACTGCCCAGGAACGGCTGGCCCCGCAGAGGGAGGCACACGGAGCCTGAGGCCGGAGGGCACGAGGCAAGCAGCTTTGAAGGGCTTTCTCGGGAACAGAGACTTACTTAATGAAGCAGGAACTCAGCCTGCTGTCCAGCTGCCCCAAATTATCTGAATTTAGAAAAGAACACACGATTACGACAAGTGCTGTGTTTTATTTTAGGTCCGGCAAACCCAAAACCATGGGTAGAAGGAGAAAAAGTAGAGGCCCTGTTCAGAGTGTACCTCCTCCAAGAATTCGGGAGATTCGTCATTTGTCTCCCTGTCAAGGATCATTTCATGATTCAGAGTAGCTGTCTCTCTTTTATAAGCTGTCTCCACTGTTTACCAAATGGCTGTGCATGTTTTGGTCTATTCCTGGACTTTTGATTCTGTTCTTTTAGTAATCTATTCATTCAAGTATCACTACCATACTGTTTTGGTTTTTTTTTTTCCAAATGTTTATTCATTTTTGGGAGAGAGTGAGAGTGGGGGAGGGGCAGAGAGAGGGGGGGAGAGGATCTGAAGCGGGCTCTGCGCGGACAGCGGAGAGCCCGATGTGGGGCTCGAACTCCCAAACTGCGAGTTCATCACCTGAGCTGAAGTTGATACTCAACCAACTGAGCCACCCAGGTGCCCCCCCCCCCCACCATACTGTTTTCATTATGGAGCGTTTGTAATGCATTGTAATATCTGGTCACACCCTCGTACTGTGCTGCTTTTTTTCCAGAACGGGAGAAAAAAGTTTAATCCAAGTCACAAGTTTATCTACTCTAGATTTCATCTTTCATGTCCATGGTTTGCCCCTGGTCCCTCTTCTCTTTCCTTCATCTTTGGTGAAACTTTGTTTCAAATGACATCTCCTAAGTAGAGGAAGAGGTGGAATGGGGGTGGGGCCCTGGGAGCACGTGTTTTGAAGAAGGGCCTAAAAATCACTGATTTCTGTACTTAACGCTGCACGACAATCTGCTAGAAATGCAAAGCAGTTCTGAACAACTGTCAATAGTATCATTTTTATATTGACAACTCGTTAAATTTTTTTTCTCTTCTCCCTGTGTAAACACTACAATCCATTGACTATTAATCGTATTCTCTTAGCTGATGTCTCCATCTCTCTTTCCTGCACACCCACACCCACACACACACACACACACACACACACACATTTCAGGGCACAGACCCAGATCTTGCCCCATACCCCTCAGGAATAGTGCTGGGTATGGCATGATTCTAGGGCAACATGCCCGTAAGACCTTCTTCATCTCGTTATTAATGCTTCTCATTTGTTTTACGAGAGAAAAATCTTTTCATGGCATAAAAGAAACTGGCAAGCATTCTTGTGAATAAGCTTTGCTTTCAAGCACATATGATTTTTTTTTTTTTTCTCTTTTGGACAGCTACCAAGCAAAAAGATGAGAAAACCACGGAGGCCACCTAGGGTGGCAAGGTCATAGGAAAGGGAGGGTGGGTTTACAGAAGACTCCCAGGACTTCACAATTTTGTTGTGATCTCGCGTCATTAGTTTTCTACCCGTCATGTGTACAGAGAGAACCGTGGAGCCAGAAAGGTAGGGTTCAGCCTGGAATTATGACACTTTCATTTTTCCTTGTTGGTAAACTGGCCTGTTCAGCTATCATTCTACCGCATGCAAGGTGCTGTGGAGAATACAGAGATTTAAAACCTCACGGTCTTTATGATTTCTTGGAGAAATAGGCAACAACCTCACAGAAATACACGCGAAAGGCAAATGTGCTGAAAGGTAACACAGGTGAAAATCTGTATGACCTTGGGTATGACGATGACTTTTTACCTACAACCTCGAAGGCGTAATCCACGAAAGAAATAGTTGACAAGCTGCACTTAATTAAAATGGAAAACTCCTGCTCTGCAAAAGACATTGTAAAGAAAAGGAGGAGACGAGACACAGACAGGGATGAAATATTTGCAAAAGACATCTCTGATAAAGGATCGTTACTCTAAATATACAAAGACCTCTTAAAACTCAACAAGAAGAAAACAACTCGATTTAAAAATGGGCAAAAGGCCTCATCAAAGGAGACATACGGATGGCAAGTAAACATACGAAAAGATGCTCCAGATCATATGTCATGATGGAACTGAAAATTAAAACAACCTATTAGAATGGCCCGAATCCAAAACACTAACAACACCAAATGGCGGCGAGGATGTAGAACAAGAAGAAGTCTCATTCATTGCTGGCACAGCCGTGCTGGAACACAGTTTGGCAACTTCTTACAAAATTAAACATCCTCTTACCAGATGATCCAGGAATCATGCTTCTTGGTATTTACCCAGAGGAGCCGAAAACTTGTGTCCACACGAAAACCTGCACACAGATGTTTATAGCAGCTATAGTTATAATTGCCGAAACTTGGAATCAATAAAGATGTGGAAGGATAAACTGTGCACATCCAGACAATGGAGTGTTTACTCAGCACTGACAAGAAATGAGTTACCGTGCCATGAAAAGACACGGAGGAAACGTAGATGCACGTTACTAAGTGAAAAAAAGCCAATCTGAAAAGGCTACCTCCTGTGTGGTTCCAACTCTATGACATTCTGGAAAAGGCAAGAGTATGGAGACAGTAGAAAGATCAGGGGTTGGTGAGGATAGGGGTGAGGGAGGAGACATAAATAGGTAGAGCACAGGAATTTTAGGGCAGTGAGACTACGCTGTATGATACTCTAAGGGTGGATACATGTCATTATACATTTGTCCCAAACCATCTACTGGACAACACCATGTGAACTGTGGCATGAACTATGGACTGGATGATAATGATGTGCCTGTGCAGGGACAGGGACACGCTTCCCTGCTCCGGGAGGGGATGTTGATGGTGGAGGAGGCTGTACATGTGGGGAGGGGGTAGGCGGGGGGTGCATGGCAACTCTCTGTACTTTCCGCTCAATTGAGCTGTGAGCCTAAAACTGCCAGCTGAAAAATACAGTTGTGTTTGTCGTTGTTGATTTTTAAAGGCAGTGTCCTCAAACACTGTGAACCTCATCGGCTTAACAAAACTGCACGGAAATGCCAACTATCAACAGTTGCCTGTAAACAAAGGAATTCCTGGTTAAGAAAACATGAGTCCCAGACCTAACTGTAATACCTGAAATTGTGAAACTGACAGAAGAAAACAGGGAGAACATCTTTAAGCTCTTGTTAGGCGGAGAGTTTTTAGTCAACACCCTAAACACTCACTAGGAAAAAAGATACACTGAACTTCATTAAAATAAAGTTCTGGACAGATGGCCCATGGAGAAGAATTCCAAGTAATTTATACTCTACCCTAAGAGATGTGGGGCATAACTCTCCACTAAGTATGGCTGCACTTACTGACTTCTTTCCAAAGGGTCTAGTATGGAGGGGGTGGGGGGGAGTAACTTCGCAGTGGAGAAGGCTGACCAACACTACCTCAGCCGGGTGACCAAGGTCAAAATCAACAGGGATTAGTTATGTTGATGATATGTGCTCTTGACACGATACGATGAAAATGGCACTTTACCTCCGTGGTCTTCTTGCCAAAAACCAATGAGCTCAGTCCAATCACAAGAAAAACAGCAGATGAACCCCACTGAAGGGCATTCTACAAAACACCCGAGCAGTACTCCTCAAAACTGTCATCACAAACAAGGAAAGTCCGAGAAACTGTCACAGCCCAGAGGAGCCTAAGGACACTTGACAACTAAATGTAATATGGCATTCGGGATGGGATCCTAGAGCAGAAGAGGGATTTTAGGTAAAAGCTAAGGACATATTAATAAATGCTAGACTCTAGTTAGTAACACCATATCAATGTTGGTTCATTAATTGTGACCATAATTAGTGCACCACACTAATGTAATCTGTTCACCATAGGGGAAACTGAGTGTGGGCTATAGAGGAAGTCTCTGTCCTACCTTTGCAATGTTTCTTTAAATCTAAAGCTTTTCTGGGGCGCCTGGGTGGCAATTTTGGTTAAGCTTCCGGCTCAGGTCATGACCTCATGGTTCGTGAGTTTGAGCCCCACGTCGGGCTCTGTGCTGACAGCTCAGAGCCTGGAGCCTGCTTTGGATTCTGTGTCTCTCTCTCTCTCTCTCTCTCTCTCTGCCCCTCCCCTGCTCACACTCTGTCTCTCTGTCTCTCAAAAATAATAAATGAACATTAATAAACATTTTAATCTAAAGCCGTTCTAAGAATAGTTTATTCTTAAAATGCTATTTATAATATCAGAAAAAATAATTAGGAAGAAATTTAACAAAAGACATGGGAGGCCTTTATGCTGAAAACTACAGAACATAGCTGCAACTCAAGGTATGAATACGTGGAGAGATATTCTATGTTCATAGATTGGAAGACTTAATTTGGTCCAGATGTCATATTGTTAAGATGATATCCCAATTATCATCCCATTAGGCTTTTTGCAGAAACTGATAAGCTTATCCTTAAATGTACATGAAATTACAGAAGGACCTAGAATAAGAAAAACAGTCTTAAAGATTGAAGTTGGAAAATTTATACTGCCAGATTTCAAGACATATAAAATTATAATAGGTAAGACAATATGGTATTGGCATATGGATAACTAAATAGATAAATGGAATAGAATATCAAATCTGGAAGTAAACCCATATAGTATAACTTGCTTTTTAACAGAAACACTAAATGAATTTAACAGGCGAAAAGAATGTCTTCTCTGTAAATGGTGTTGGAATACTGAATGTCCTTATGGAGCAGAAGTGGACCTTGACCTCTGCCTCATGCCATGCCGAAAAATGAATTTGAAGTAGGCCATAAATTTAAGTGCAGAAGGTGAACCTGTAAAGCTTCTATAGAAAACATTCTTAGAACACAAAAGTCTCTAATCATAACAAAAAAATCGATAGATTGGACGTCATTAAAATTAAAAATTTCTACTAATCAAAAACAACATTAAGAATTGAAAACACAGACCGAACTCCAGGAGGAAATATTTACAGGCCACTTATATCTGACAAAGAATGTGTACCCAGAATATATTTTGAAAGCCTCCTACAAATCAATAATAAAAGACAACAGTATAATGAAAAGAACCAAAGACCTATGTAGGTTCTTCATAAAGGAAGATATAAAAAAGGCTAATAAGCATATGAAAAAACTATCCATTTTTCTTCCTCTTCCTCCTACTCCTCCTACACCTTCTTTAGCCATTGGTACCAGATAAGTGTTGGGGGGGGGGGGGACAGGGGGAGAACGAGGGTAGAATCGTTCACTCAGTGTATTAGAGTTCTCCAGAGAAACAGAACCAATCGGCTGTGTGTGTGTGCGTATAAAGAGAGAGAGTGTGTTTAAAGAATAGATTCTCGTGGTGGTGGGGGTTGGTGAGTCCTAAGTTTGCAGGGCAGGCCGGCAGGCTGGAGATCCAGGGAAGAGACCTGGTTGCAGTTCTAGTCTAAAGGCAGTCCAGAAGCAGAATTTCCTCTTCCTCGGGGAAGGTGGATCTTTTTTCTCCTAGGGCCTTCAACTGATTGAATGAGGCCCACCCATATTATGAAGAGTAATCTGCTTTTTTCAAAGCCTACTGATTTAAATGTTAATCTCATCTAAAAAACACCTTCACTGAAATATGTAGAATAGTGTTCAACCAAATACCGGGTACTGGCCCCAGCCAAGTGGACCCATAAAACTGACCATCACATTCAGCCAAGAGCAACGGAACATAACTTCCCTAGGTATGCCCATTGGTGATACAGCAAGGAAGCCGCTATCTCACCATCACCATCTGACAGGCGTGGCAGCTTGCACACACAGAGGAAGAAGCCATGAACTCACCCTGCAGGTAGGCATGAAGGAGTGTGGGAAAGCTTTTCAGGGGTCATGACAACTGAACTGAGTCTTGAAGGTTTGTTGCTGTGTTCTGAGATCCTGGAACAGTGCTTGGCACATAGCGGGTACTCCATAAATATTTGTGAATGAGGTTGGAAGCTGTAGAAAGAGACGTAGAGTAGGACAGTGATAATCTTTGCCTGGCTAAAGAGTTGACTGCAGTGGAGAGTGCCTGGTGGGTTGTTGTTGTGTTTTTTTTTTTTCTTTTTTTTAAGTCTATTTATCTATTTTAAGAGAGAGTTGGTGGTGGGGTGGGGGGCGGGGCGGGTAGAGACTCCCAAGCAGGCTCCGCACTGTAAGTGTAGAGCCCAATGCGGGGCTTGAATTCACAAACCACGAGATCGTGACCTGAGCCGAAATCACGAGTCGGACGCCTAACCAGCTGAGGCACCCAGGCGCCCCTGATGGGTTCTAAACAGTATGGCAGTGTGGAGAACAGACTAGAGGCTGGGGGGAAGTTGGAAGGGTCTTCCAATAGTCCAGAGTCTATTACATTAGACCAGGCACAACATATTATGAATAGGCAGTTGACTAAGGCATTGACAGGCCTAATTGGTGAGGGATGGAGAAGAGAGAGATTTAGGGGCCAGGACTGAATGCTGGAGAGGCTCCGGGCATGGACCCAGCTCAGGAAGGACCCTCACACGTTCTTATTTTACAGATGAGGAGCCTGAGACCCAGAGAGGGGATGCAACTTGCCCATGGTCACACAGCATGCTGACAGAATGTATTAGGCCAGAACCCAGGTCCTATCTCTGGTCAGGTGCTCCTTCCATGCCAGGTGGCCTGTGTCCTGCTCTCTCTTGCTCCCCTAGCCCACCTCGCCCGCAGGAAAGTTTCCAATGTCATCCCGGCCTCTGCAGTGGGAGGTGAGTCCCCAGGCCTTCTCGCTCAGCACTGCCTCTGCCTGCAGAAAAGGCCGTGGTGCCGCTGATGGGCTGGAGAGTCCGGGGGACGGTGATGGGGCAGCGGTCACCCGAGGCTTCTTCTGGGCACAGTCCTTACCCTGGAGCAGCTGCCTGTGATGCATGGCTGAGGCTGACCCTGAGAGGTTGTTATTTTAGGTAATTCACGTTGGAGGGAGGAAGTGACTGAAGAAAATGTGAAAATGAGTAGCTATTGCAAGATGTGTGTGATAAGTGAAACGGGGAACATAAAGACAGACGAAGAGGCACCTCTGTTATTTTTGCTCCTTTTTATAGCAACCTGTAAGGCAGACTTCTCACACTGAGTAGGAACCCTTAGCCCCTGAGCAGTTTCCTGGCCCCAGCCCTCATCAGCCCCGATGGGAGCGGTGGAGGACGGTGGATGCGGCTGGGGCCGCGAGAACCCGCGTGAGCCCCCAGAGCAGCACCCCAATTCCACCCCCTCCCGGCAGGGCGGGAACCAAGGTTTTGTGCAGGAGGGGCTGGTGGCCCCCCCTGTATCTATTGAAGGGTGGGGCTACCTCCGTCAGCCCCTAAACCCAGGGGCGTGTGCACTCGGCCTGCTCCTGATAAGCAGCCAGGAACTCGAAGGGGACGTTTCCAGAAGAATATGGACACAGTCCCCTCAATGTGGGGAAATACTGACATTCCCTCCCATGTCATTTTGCCTCTTTGCAGAGGTGGGTGGTGCGCCTGGTGCCCTCGGGCCACTGTGAAGTCAGGACAGGGACTGGCAAGTGTCACGGGGGGCTGAGGGAGCCAAAGGATGCCGAGCTTTCTTCGGGGGAAATCGCTCTCTGTTCTGAGGCCCGGCAGCTGCTGGGGGGACCACTGCCCCTGCAGCATCCCAAGGCGGCCTGCCTGGGGCCTCTGACCTCCCCTGGGAGTCTCCTTTGGAGTGAAGCATGGATGCTGTGGTTAAAGACACAGTTTCTAGATGAAACGGGTAGTTGTTAGGGCCTCTCATCGGTTCATTCCTGTTGATTGTAGAATTCAGGGGAAAGAGAAGGTCTGCTCCGGCCAGGGCAACGGTCACCTCTGGTTGCAGCTAGGGCTGCTTCAGAGGAACGACAAGGATATCTAAACAGGGGAGAGGGAAGGAGGAAGGGAGCCAAGAGTGGGAGGAGTGTTTCAGGAAAGTGACTGAATTCTTGGAATAACTGCCATGAGGCATGCAAAAGAGAGGAAAAAAGGCCTTGTCCAGGAGTGTGGGGGGCTCAGCTGGGCTAGAAGCCACAGCCTACAGAGGTGTGTGTCAGCATGATTGTGTTATTTTCTCCAGCAGCAGGCCAGCCTGGAAACAGAAGTAGATGGTGAAGTCGTCACTGGCTGTGGATTGGCCAGGGAGGTACAGTGGTAGGACCGTCCTCCCTCCTTTTCCCTCTTATTTGGGACAGGAGGTAAGCAGTGACTAGGTGAGCTTATGTGACTGGGTTCAAGCTGATGGGATGGGAGAGGAAGGTGTTGGATGGGGAGGCTCTCCTTCTCCATTGTGCTGTCTGGAATGGAGACGCCGTGGCTGGAGCTCTAACGGCCATCTTGGACAAGGAGACAATGTGCTTTAAAAAAACAACAACAAAAAACAGCAAGAGAAGAGGAGCACAGGTCCCTGAGGCACTTAGACCTACCATCCCACCTGTGCGCTAACTACTTCTGGATTTCTTTTATGTGAGAGAGAAAATACACTAATGATTTTAAGAACTGTTATTTGGGGTTTTCTATGATATACCATTGAAACTAATCCTAATAGAAACAGACCAAGCATGAGGAAATTGTGGGTAATTATAAGAATGTCAGTAAAGGGATCAACCGTGGGGTCTTAACGGAGCAGGAAAGGACAAGAAGCCGGGGGTGGCTGATACACTGGAGAATGGGGACTCCGGCCCTTGGCACACTAGCACAGCAGAGTAGGCTACTGTGGGCAGATCTTTAAGAATGAAAACCCAAGGGGCACCTGGGTGGCTAAGTCGGTTAAGTGTCCATCTTCAGCTCAGGTCATGATCTTGTGGTTTGTGACTTTGAGCCCCATGTCGAGTTCCATGGCAACAGCTCCAAGCTTGGAGCCAGCTTCCGATTCTGTGTCTCCCTCTCTCTCTGCCCCTTCCCCACTCGCACTCTGTCTCTGTCTCTGTCTCTCTCTCTCTCTCTCAAGTAAACATTAAATTTTTTTAAAAGTTTCTTTAAAAAAAAAAAAAAGAATGGACAACCAGGGGCTCCTGGGTGACTCAGTCGATTAAGCATCTGACTTTGGCTCGGGTCATGATCTCACGGTTCATGAGTTCAAGCCCCACATCAGGCTCTGTGCTGACAGCTCAGAGCCTAGAGTCTGCTTTGATTCTGTGTCTAACCTCTCTCTCTGCCCCTCCTCTGCTCGTTCTCTCTCTCTCTGTCTCTCTCTCTCTCAAAAGGAAATAAACATCAAAAAAATTTTTTTTAATTGAAAACGGGAAGTTGTGGTTAGAAAGTGGAATTTCTGATTTTATGGTTTCAGAGCTGGCTTGACAAGTTGTGGTCACAGTAAGCACTAACATTGCCTGAATGCTTCCTATGCAGCTGACTGCCTTTTTAAGTAGGTGATAGCGGGCTCAATCTCAGTCCCTAGCATAACTCTGGAAGGGAGTTTCTTTTATTAACCTATTTCATAAAGAAAGAAACTGAGGCTCAGAGAGGCCAAGAAACTTCTCCAAGGGAGGAAAACGTAACTGGCTGGGTCAACATTAGAACGCAGGGAAGCGTGACCCCAGAGCCCAAGCTCTCGGCCACGCCGCTCTTGTGCCTGGCCCACGCTGGGGCCACCGTGCAAGTGCAGAGAGGTGGAGGCCCGTGAGGCTGGCTGCTGGTTGCATCCTCCGGATGGCCACCCAAACCCTCAGCCTGGTGGCCGGCGGCGAGGCGGAGGGGAAGGCAGCCAGCCCCAGTGCCAAACACTGAGTTTACAGACCGGGCTGAGAAGAGGGTGGGACCTTGTGATGAGAGCCTTGAAAGGGTGTGAAGGGCTCAGTCGGGGCCACCCAGGAGCAGACTGACCCTGCCTTGGGCCCTGTGGTTCCGTGGCACCGGAGAGAACATGAGAATCGAGGGAACCAGCACCCTGCAGAGTGACATTAACACAGAAGCTGAAGGGTGGGCTCTAGGACCCGATGGCCTGGGTCCGGATCCCATCTGCTCCTCTTACTAGCTCTGTCACCTTGGATGGCACATCTGTGCCCTCCTGTGTACAGGCAGGCTTGAGAATAGCTCCTCCCCTTCATCTACCGTCACTCAAGGGAGATTAAATGACTTACGGGCAGGGAAATACCACGAGCAGTGCTCAGCACACGGCGCGTGCCTGTGCTGTTGACTTTGCTGTTCCACAGCCTCTGCGGAGAGCTGGTGAGGAGCTGTGACAGGACGGGGCCAGATGAGGAGAGGCTTCTAGAGTGGACAAGGAGAAGCCACAGGGCTTGGCCAGCTGCCTCCAGGGGAGGCTCTCATCCTTGTCCTCTGTATGTCACTTTGGACACATCCCTAGGACTCCTCTCCTAGGGTTACTTGCTTGTCAGTCTTACGTCTCTAATATAAGGAAAGACCTGGCGCCTTCTAAATAAATGCCTCAACACCTTAGGGAGGGGAGAGGAATGTTCCTCTGAACCCCCCAACCATTTGTAGCCACGTATCACCCAGCGCCTGCCCCAGGGTCATTATCCGAGTTGTGTTTGTTGGGTAATGGCACGAATCGCCCCAGCGTTGCCAGCACGGCCGGGATGGGGCCTGACTTTGGTTCACTGTCCTCGTCTTCCCGCCAGGTGCCCTGTTTGCCAGCTCCAGGCCCCGCCCCTGTCCTGGCTGCAGACGCTGCCTTGACCCTGACTGCCCCACACTCTGTCTGGTCCTGGAGGGTCCCACGCGCTCTTGGCACAGCCAGCCATTTACTCCTTCATGTCTGTGGTTATTATTAGGCACCCCTGGAACTCACTCCTGCTGAGGCAGTTTTTATTAGCAGGTGCCGTAAGGTTGGCATTTGTGTGTCTGTTTAGGAAACCTTCTGGCGAGACTGAGACAAGTATGCGGGTGACGGGGAATCTGTTGAAGAACCAGGCACCTCCGGGCCAGACAAGCCTCTGGGTGGCTGTGGGCCTGGAGGCACGTGCGATCTGCCTCCCTGATCTCAGCTCCTCTGGGTCGCGAGGGCTGCGGCTCTAGGTCGTGCGCCGGCCCAGACTCAGAGCTCCGAGTCTAGCCTTCGCTGTGTTGCCGACCCACTATGCAGCGCCGGGCAAGTCATTTGGCCTCAGTGTGCCTCTTGGCACTAATCTGTGAAATAGAAATAACGAGTGTTGCCTCACAGGGCCCAACAAAAAGAATAAAAATGAAAACGCAGTGATGGTCACATGGGCCACCATGCACGCAGTGCCCGGCATACTGCAGTACTGTGGTCTGACCCACCGGCCAGTGCTTGGGTAGGTATTAGAGGGATTCCGCCTCTTGCTTGGATTCACAAAATTGCTGATCAGAGGACCTAAGATCTAGATCTTGGTAAATGTGGCTCCAAAAGTCATGCTATTGCCACTGTGCCAGAAGGCAAAACTGCCCCAACATATCACTACCACCACCACCTGCTCCCCGGGTTTTTGAGAGGCCGGGGGAGTGAGGCAAGCAGAAGAGAAGACAAGGATAGGACAGAGTTGAGAAGGAAAGAACCAGACAGGGCACATGAGACTGAGGGGAGCGCGAGGCAGGTTCTGGGGACCGGCAGTTTCCTCCTTTCCTTTTTCTTAGTGGTAGTGACACGGTGTCTTCACTTTGTGATAATCCGTGGAGCCGTGTGCCACGATTTGCGTACTTTTCTGTCCATATGTTAGACTTCTTAAAAAGGTCAAAAAGAAAATAGGAACCTTGTAGCATATAGTTATTGAGAACAAATGTATTTTTAAAGTTCATACACGATTACTTATGCAGCTCTAATCTGCATCTATTCAAATGACATTAAAAGTTATGTTGAAGAATCTGGAGATACTCTGGTAAAATTCTCGAGAGTCTGGACCAATGTATAGATCCCAGAACTGAAATTCTGGGAATTGTTGTCCCCTCCTCGTGGCTGACTGGTTCCTGACATGGAACCCACCACTGGTCACGGGTCCCCCCTCCCTGAATCTTCAAAGACTTTTTTGAATGGAGCCACTCTCCCAGCCTCACGTTGTTTACCTCTGAATATCTGTTATGTCACAGGAAAAAAAAATGTGTATATGAAGCTTTGTTACTTGAGGGATTTCTGTACCGGATTGTAACTCATACTCCTCCCCGCCCTGTCACGTGAAAGACACGATGACTTTCCTTGTCTTCCTTGGACCTCGCGGTTCACCATGGAGCTGATGGGAGCCCAGGCTTAGGCTGGTCCAAAACTGGGAAGCCTCACCACCACTGGGTCACTCACCACCCTGAAAAATGCCATTAACTCCTTCAAAATTAGGCCCTATGTGAAAGCTGAATGGATAACCCAAGTCGAGTGATTTTAGGGGATCAGGGAGTCTCCCAATGGCCTTTTTCACGTTCATGGTGTCTGAAATTCCATCTTTATTTGTTAATTCACAAAAGTATACATCTATGAGAATTCCTACTTAAATACAAAATGATTCTAGGTGGGGGAACCATATTATAGTGCCTCTCACATTAGCATGAAGTAATTTGTCTTAGAAGTAGAAACTGAGTTAGAGATTGTAGAGATGAATGGGCCCTTGAGGGATCATTTAGCTCACTGGTTTTCAAACTATGCTTTGGCAAAGCCCCTGCACTGCCATTCAGGCCGAGAAGCGCAGGAAGGAAGGATGGAGGGAAGGATGCACGGAGGCACGGAGCACCGTTTTTGCTTTGAAGCTAGGTTTCCACGCTGGAGAAAGTTTTAGAAAAACCACAACTGTCTTTTATTTTATAGGTTCAAAGTCCATGGTTACCAATAGGTTAATCTAGCCTAAATTCAGGTGGCTAGTTAGTGTTACAGCCAGATCTAGAATTCAGGTTTCTGACCCTTGAGGCTGTGCTGTCCCACCGTTTCACACTTCCTTATGTTAGTTTCAGATGTGTGTTAAGGAGATGGGACAGTGAGACTTGAGATGGGTAAGTTTCGGTAGGAGGAGAGTGGAGGGGGCGGATCCGGGTCTGGTGGATGCTGTTATGGGCAGCAGACATTTCTGGGCTCTTGGAGTAGTCAGTGCTGACGGGGGAAGAGGGAGGCCGCCGATGACACCTGACCACCTTCAGAGACATGTTGAGACTCAACATCTGTGAAATCTCTATCTCCGGCCGTTGTAAATAATGCTGTTTATCTTAGAGTTGTACAGCTTAAAGCTTACAACATGCTTTTACATTTTTATACTTAATCTCCACAAACTCCTACTTTGAGGGCTAGATACCATGTTTTCCAGTTTACATGTGAGGACGCCAGTGGGTTAGAGAAGGCAGGTGTCTTTCCTGAGCTCCTAGGGCTGTGACCTGAAGCATGTCTCCTCTGACTCCCCATCCTGAGCTCCTTCCTGCCATCCTGCAGCCCCCTCCCACCACCATGCTGGCAGCTGCTTTCTCCAGCATGTCACAGCCTTTGCAGCCAAACACCAAGTCATTCAGACATAAACATAATCTGTTTCCACACTTGTCATTTGGCTGACCTGTTGCCTGGCTTCTTTCTTTTACTAATAGCTTGGTGATTATAGTCAGAGATGCTAGCTAGCATCAGTGAAACTGTAACGTGTGTGTGTGTGTGTGTGTGTGTGTGTGTGTGTGTTTGGGGAGATGGACAGGACACAGGGCCACAGGTGATGCTCTTCATAGTTCTGAAACAACATTTTTGGGACATCAGAAGGGCACATCTCCTCAGTGTCTTGTTTGTCATCAACACTACTCAATCACAGCGACAGTGCTCCATCAAAAGGAGGAAAGGAAACATAAGTGGAAAAAAATGCTGCTCTTGATGGTGCACGTGGGGGCTGACTCTCCAACATCATTCCATCTCCATCTGTGTAAGCAGCCATGTGGTTTCCGGAATTGACCCTGGCTCCTGGGGAGGGTTCTCAGTAGACTAAACCAAGTAGGAGAATAGCATCCCCTCATCAGTGATTGGCTCAGGGACCTAGTGTAAGCCAATCAGCACATGGCATCCCTCTGGTGATTATTACTGGTCTAGGTTGGAGGGGTTTCTTCTCTTTCTCTTTCCTACTATCTTCCCAATTACTGATGGCAGCTATCATATGACCATGAGGACACTCTTACAAAGAAGCCTATTCTTTAGATGGCAGAGTAGAGGATAGGAAGAATCTGGGTTCTAAAAATATTGTTTACCCAGTTGTGGATCCTTGCCCCACCTCCAGTTTTTCTGGTATGTGGGATAATAAATTTCTCTGTGGCTTTTGTTACTTTGGTCAAAAGATCTTAACTAACACAATGACCTCTAGGACACAAGAATTTATTGTCGCCAGAAGTGAGATAGAGTCTCACCAAGCAACCCATCTATGTGTTCAGTAGTCCCTGGTGACCAGGGGCATGTATTTATGGAGCAGATGGTCAAAGTGAGAGGGCACTTTATGCATGGAAATGTCATCCTAGGATCTCCAGGCTGTACTTCAAGGGTAATTGAGTCTGTGCAAAAGTGTTGATGGTGGGTGACAGATTAACATGTTATAATTAACAGGCCTTTGTAGACATAATGCCTGAACATGGGGGGATGGCTTCCACAGCGACTCCTTAGTTCAGTGGGTAGGACTTTTTGCATGGGGCTCTGCAAATCACATAGTATGGACCCGGGGCAGCAAACTGTAGCCTGTGACCAACTCTGGTCACACTCATTTGTTTCTATATTGTTGATACGTTCACACTACAACAGCAGAGTCATGTGCAAAAGAAACTGTATGGCCCACAAAGCCTACAGAATTTACTGTCTGGTCCTTTCAGAAAAAGTTTCCTGACCCCTGGCATACACACTGTCTACTTGGCCTATGAGTAGTGGCAAACCCACAACACTGCTGGGCTAGGACTCTCACACTGGTGACCACACTTGTGAACGATGATCTGTTTCCAGGGCGTTCCGGCAGACTCCATCAACTCTGTTGTTTTTCCAGTATAAGTACTGACATCGTTGGCTGATGAGAAATTTCCTTTAAAACAAATCCTATTTCCATTAACTCCTACTTATAATATCGGGTATATATTTCTCTAGAAAACCACTCCCCGTTCGACTGCACTGAAAACATCTGAGGATGTGGTCAAGACGATGGTCACCTGTGGGTTTCTTTACCTTGCTCTGAGTGCAGTTCTCATAGGACATCACCTTTATTACAGGCACAGATGATCCTTCGGGTTAAGCTTCTCTCCATCAGGAACACTAGGATATAAATGGAAGCTATCAGAGCCTTTCCCAAAGGCAGGGTTTTCAAAGGGAGGAGGAAGAGAGCGTTTCTGCACCAGGAATCTGTGGAGCAGAGGGAACCCCAGAAAGTGGCAAAAAGAGTGGCCTAGAGACCAGCTCTGCGACTGCAGCGTGTGCAGTGGACGGGCGCTGACCACGCCTACCCGATTTCCATGACTACCAAACGAGTAGGATGAAAAAGCGCTGAGTACAGAGACAGCTTTCATGAGGCAGTAATCCTGTGCCTCTACCCTCTGCCGGCTCCCCTGCAAGGGGGCAGAGAATTCCTTCTCAAGTCGGTACCAGTACCGCAATGAGACAGAAATGGTGGGGCGGCCTGCCCAGGGCGGGTACGTGAGCCTGCGGCAGCGGGCAGGGGTCTGATGGCGGCCGGGGAAAAGAGAGGCTGTCACGTCCATGCCTTTTCAGGCGTTTCTCCCTCAAACTGCTCTCTACAAACCGGGAGGCTGGATTTAGCTAACATGTAAATCGGATCATATTATTCCCGTTCTTAAAGTCTTGCAATAGTTCCACCGATAAAATCCCAACTCCCATGCTGTGGCTCCTGCCCACTCACCCGGCCTCACCTCTCCAGCCACACTGAGCGGACCGGGCCGTGTCCCCCACTGCCAGGCTTTGTCCACATTGCTCCTCTTGCCCTACTCCTTGGCTCATCATCCTTCTGCCTCACAATTCACAGCAAGCACCACCTCTTTTGGACCCCTTCTTTGCCTTTCCTCCCGCTCCTCCACACCCCACCCTGCCACCCCAGTTGGGTTAGAGGCATACTCCTACTAAGGGCTCTGTCTTCTTCACTGCCACATATATGCCTTCAAGGGCACAGACTGTGAATTACTGATTCTTATTTCCCTGGCACGTCACGTGATACCACATTGTGGACACTCCCACCACATCCACTGAAAGCCTGGAGCTTTTAGAACCTCGGACAGACGTGAAATGACACACACTTTGCTGTGGCCATGGCGTTGGGATTGGGAATCTCCTCTGGTGTTTTAGAAATGGATGATCAGGGGCTCCTGGATGACTCAGTTAAGCGTCCGACTTCAGCTCAGGTCATGATCTCTCGGTTTGTGAGTTCGAGCCCCGTGTCAGGCTCTGTGCTCACAGCTCAGAGCCTGGAGCCTGCTTTGAATCTCTGTCTCCCTCTCTCTCTGCCCCCCCCCCCATAAAATAAACTTTAAAAAAAATTAGAAATGGATGATCATAGTGGGGCACTCACCCCTTTTTGCTTTTCAGGTGTCTAAGGAACACTAAACATTTCTAAGCAGCTGTATTCACAGGGCATCCTCTTGAAATTTTAGTATTCTACAGACCCCCAAGGTGTCGAGGAGCCTGCACTGGACTGGAAGTGGAAAACATTGTCTCAGCTGAATTTGTCAGAGCTCCTCAAAGGGTGGAACCTGAGCCCAGTGTTTCTACCCCAGGGCTTGGCCTTTAAGGTGAGCAAAGAAGATACCGTGTCATCTAAACGCACTGGGAGTGACCTCATTATAAATAGGATAGCTGTTTCCGGCTACCTGTGGGAGCGTGACATTCCCAAGAGGGGAATGGGTCTTTCTGCTCTGCGATCCAGGAGCCATTGTGGGTTAATAACAAGAAGCATGTCTCCACCTGTGGAGACAAACTGGGTAAATCGGGGCAGGTGCCAGAGAGGAATCCCCGGGAGGTGGTGCTAAGACCAGAGGAAGTGCCCTCTCAGGCTGGAGATGTGAAGGCCAAAACGTGACTTCATAGCCTTGTGCAAGTTATTTCGAAGACCCCTCGTACTTTGTGAGGGAACTGAACAAGGGGGTTTAAATTATAGTTCTATTCTGTAATAATAACCTACCGAGAGCAAGACAGAAGAAGTGGGATCCGGTGTCTGCATTTGGATCACGCGATGGCAAGCCCCGTCTCTCTAGATTATGAGGTTATCACCGGGCATTTCTGCTCAGTGGCTGCAAGACACCTTCATCACAGACAAAGTGTCCCCAAACCAGGAATCAGCCTCTTGGAGCCTGTCTTGTTCACACAAATATAAAGAGGCACAAGAACAGCGTGTACTTATCACAAACTCCTTGAACACATGGTTGGAATGTCACTTACATAATCTGGCAGGCTGTGGTTGTGCCGTTACGGTATACACCGCGGCTTCCTTAAACCAGGAGGAATCTCTAAGGTCTTTTTTAAAAAGGAATCTTTTCATTTTCTATGGGAGACGATGCTCACAGCATGAGTAATGCCCATCAGTTATCAGTAATTTAGCAGATTGTGCCAGTGTTGACATTTGTTCTTGGCTTAATTGTGCGTGCGTGTGTGTTTTCAACAATGATGCAGCTGTCCCCGTTCCTGGCAATTAGGATATAAAAATGGTGTTCGCTGAATCTGGCATGGCGATCAGCTATCCATGTGTTTACTCTTTTGTTTGCAAGGCCTTCTGAGTGTTTGCTGCAATTCCACAACCAGAATATAAATTCGGCTTAAAATGGAACCTGGATCCATATTAATAGCCGCAACAGGGGCTGCAGACGTCCGTGTTTCGCGATCTTTGCTGACTCCACCGTCTATGCTTGTGTTTGTGTGTACATTAAAGGTAATTCCCGACTTGATATAAAGATGGTGAGATCTTAGGCACCGTTAGGATTAGAAGAGCCATGTCGTCAGAGGCGCACTGGACGACTGCTGATCTCCTTGCCGGCTATCAAGTGGCCAAAGTCAGCATCAGCCTTCACTGCTGATCCCTGCAGGTGACGGGGCCGTTGAGAAGAGCCAGTACCCAGGGTTAAGTAGTTACTTTCTCTTGACTATTTTGGCTCTTGGCTCAGTGTTTTTTGCTTTTTGGGTTTTGTTTTTGGTTTGGGTTTTTTGCTGTTAGATTAGCTAGTTAATGCTATTGTCAGCTAGGGTGGGGCCCAATTGCTATTAGGTCATGGCAGGTTGGAATAATATACCTATGAAAAAAAAATAACCTGGCCCTTCAGGAAGCCGTTTGCCAATAATCACTAAAGTGGAACCTTCTGTGATCTAGCAATTTCACTTCTGAATAGTGATACCCAGTAGATATGCATGCATATAGTCACGAAAAGCATACACTGGAAAATTCCTGGAGACAGCTATCCAGGGGTCCGTCCACAGTAGAACGGATAAGTAAGCCATGCTCCAGTCCAGCCATGACGTTCTCTACAGAAATAAGATGGAACCAACTAGACGTGTATCCATAAACTAAATGAGAGCACACAAAGTACTTGCTTTCTAACACCGTGAAACAAGAGAACACAAACTTAGTGGCTGAAAACAACACACACTTACCAGCTCACAGCTGTGTGGGTCTTAAATCTGGCTTCTCAGCAGAGGGCCTCACAGGCTGGGGCTCAGACCGTCTTCCTAATTTTCATTCAGGTTGTTGGCAGAACTCAGGGTCTTTTTTTGTGATCGGAGGACTGAGGTCCCCCATTTCCTTGGGGCCTGTCAGCCGGGAGGCATTCTCAGCTCTCAGAGGCCGCCCGTACCTCCTGTCATGCGGACTCCTCTGTTCGCAAAGCCAACGATGAAGAACTTCCCTCGCGTCCATCTGTCTCATACTTCAAAGCTCTTTCGCCAGGAAGAGCTTAGTCCCTTTTAAGGGCTCATGTGATCAGGCCCACTGAGAATAGTCTCCCCTATCTTGAAGCCAACTGATTTGGGCCTTAATGACATCACGAAATCTCTTCACAGCAGCACCTAGATGCACGTTTGATTGAGTAACTGGGAGAAAGTGTGAATTAGGAGAGGATGAGGAATCTCCGGGGGCATCTTAGAATTCTGCCCACCACGCCCGACAACATGGATGAATCTTCTAGCCAACGGCGAGCGGAAGAAGTCAGACACGAAAGAATATATAATGTATGATTCTATTTGTAGAAAATGCAAGAATAGGACGTACTGATCTTTGGGGTTAAAAGTCAGAATAGTGGTGGCTCTTGAGTACATTGTAACTGGAAAAGAGCAGAAGAGGGGTCTTGTGGGGGGGGGGACGGCGATAACATTTTTGTTTCTTGATCTGTGTGCTGCTTACACGGGTGTGTTCAGCTCGTGAAATCTCAGCAAGCTGTGCATTTTTAGCATCGTTTAGATTTCTTATTTTAAAATAGATTCATTTTGTTTTTCCAAGGAACTGTGCATTAAAAGACAACTATCAGAGCGGGTACCTGACAGGGGTGGGGAACAAGCAGAAGAAAGGAAACAAGAAGGTCTTGCCTGGAGTGGTGATGGTGCCTTACGAGCTGCACAGGTGAGGACCAACCAAGTGGAACGTTCGTACTCTATCAGCTTGGACGGGTGCGCAGGACCCTCTGCCTCATATGTGTGGCCTAGTGCAAAGCAAAGTGCAGGGTCTCCTAGTTCAAAAATTATTAAGAAGTTAAAGACGGCAAGAATGGAGCGTTGGGTGAGGGGTGAGGCGGTGGGGGAGGCCCCGGTCTGCCTCCCAGGAAGCCTGTGTGGGAGAAAATGTCACATCTCCCATTCCAAAGACTTCCTGCTAGATGAGCTACTTTGGGCATCTAGAGCTTGGATCCTTTGGACTGTAAAGTGGGTTAGCTAGAGGCTGGGAGGCGCTGATTCAATTGATACGCGCAAGAGCAAGCACTTGTAAGACACCAGATAAATACAGGCGTGATTATAATAATGGCCCATCTAAATGGTTATGCGTTATTTCTTTAATTGGTTAAAAAGCCTACCTATGACCTCATAGCTAAATATCTGGTACATAAACCCTTTACAGAGAGCACAGGGTCCGCTTCCACCTTGTAAATTAACACGCATTCCAAGTTATTGATGAATCCCCGATCACGAGATTTACCCCCGTGTTCCTTGCTCTTTCCGGCTGGAAGAACGAAGTAGCAAAGGGTAAGGCCGGAGCAGGGGAGTCCGCACACTTCATCAAAGTTCTATTTGCTGGCTGCGATTGGAGTCAGTCCCGTCGAGAGCTGAGTCCTTGCCCTGACTCCAGAACCTCCCTAGCGGCTAGAGGGCCCTGAGAAGCGGCGCCTTGAAATCATCCAGCGAGGTGAACGCCGCTGGCACGTGACACCCCAGGCCTCGAGAGACTGCGGTGTCAGGATGGCAGGGCTGTCGCCCAGCCCGCAGGGCGGGGTGTGATTGGGAAAAGAGGAGCGCATTTAGGGGCTTGGATTTCTGAAGAGGCACGACTCTGGCATTGCATTTCTGTTTATTTTCCCTGGCGTGCACTCTGAAGCACAGACCTTTCCAGACTTACTGACTTACTAAAGCTTCTGGCGACCGTGGTACCCTAAGGCGGCTGCCTGCCTGACCTAGGCTTTACGAGCGGTTCTAAGGATGAGACAGGGTCCTTGTGTCTTGGTAACAACAAGGTCTTTGACGACCGGCCGCGGGCTGCAGCCTGGGGGTGGGGCGGGGGGGGGGGGGGGGGGGGGGGGGGAGGGAGGAGGCCTGTGGCCGGGGTGTAGAGCCTCGGAATTTTCTCCCGGCAGGAGCTGAGTGCCCGGAGCGCAGGCGGCAGCCCCGCAGGCCATCAGCATGCAGGAGCCGCGCGCGCCGTCCTTGAAGGGCTGCCCGCTGACCTTGCTCCGCTTTCTCCGGAGAAATCTCCCGGGCGCGAGGACGCGGCCACCGCGGTGACTCAGTGCCCCTGCGCGCCGCAAGCAAATGCTCCCTTCCAGCATGCCCAGCTCCGCCGCGACTTCCCCTTCCTGCCCTCTTTTTTAATTCCACGATTCAAACCCGGCGTTTTCCGCTCCACCCCTCCCCCTCTCCACCGCCCTCCCGTCATTCGCCAGACTGTCCGGGTGTTTTGTCCCCCACCTCCCATCTGCAGAACCGAAGGCCAACCTTCGCGCTCCCTCGCTGCGGGCCGGGAGTCGGACGGGGCCCGCCGGGGCAAGGAGCCGCGCTGGGCGGCCGCTACCCGAGCCCGGCGGGAGGGGGCGGTGCGCCGCGCTCTTGGGTGCCCGGGCGGACGGCGCGCGGGCCCCGCTCCCCATTGGTCGTCACCTCGGCGGGAGGGGCCGCCCCGGGCCCGGGGCACCTGGAGTCGCCTCTCCGCAGGGAAATCGGCGGCTGCCCGGCACGGGCGTCCAGAGGTAAAGGCGTCCGGAGGGAAGGCCCGGGGCTGCGGCCGAGCTCTCGGCGGCCAGCCCTGCCCTGCCCGCCGCCCTGGCGCCGGCCACGCTCGGATGCCCCCTGTGCCCGCCCCGCCGGGCGGAAACTTTGCCTGGCCACGTCCCCTGCCCGCCTAACAGCGCCGAGAGGCTCCCGGTCGGCGGCGCGCCCTCCGGGGCCGCGAAGCCCCGCGCGTGATTGCGGGGCCCGCCAGGCGCCCGGCGCCCGCCGCGCCCCGCCGTGCGCGAGCGGCCGCCAGGATGCGCTACGCCGACCCCTCGGCGAACCGGGATTTGTTGGGGAACCGAACTTTACTCTTCATCTTCATCTGCGCCTTCGCCTTGGTGACCTTGCTGCAACAGATCTTGTATGGCAGAAACTACATCAAGAGGTAAGAAAGTCTGAGCGCGGGCGGGGGGTGCACGGAGCCCGCGGGCGAACCCCCGGGTGGCGGCCACAGAGTCGGCCCGGGTGTCCCCGGGCTGAGTGACCGTGGCTCCGCACTTGGCTTCCAGCACTGCCGCGTTAGGTTTGGGTCGTGGCTCTCCGAAGCGCATCTCATCTCCCAGGGGGAGGAGAGCGCCTGCCCAGCGTGGGCCAGAGGGGTGCGACAACTTTGTTCTCTTGTGACAATGGGGGGCAGGTTGGAATTCCGAGCCGCCGAGCTGCCGATAAATCCATCTGAATGCCCCGAGGAGCCACGGGGTCAGATCGGAGTCGTCCACATCTACAGTGCCGTGGCCATTTGGTTGGAGGGGAGGCTCCCAGGAGCGGAGGGCTCAAAACCCAATAGGATCACCCCGTGAATCCTGAACTTTTGTGAGGGCTTCAAGGGGGAAAGCATTCCTCCTCCCCGCAGGAGTGCAGGGTAAGGTGGGGAGTGAGAGGTGGGCGGGACGGTGCCACAGGGATAGGGAATTTTAATCACCCAGTAACCGCTGGGTGTGTGAAACTCACAACCCGATCCCTTCTGAGACAAATTGTTCTTTCTCCACCTTACACGGAAGGTCAGAGCTGCGGCAGAAGTTAGCTCTCCCCTCGTTGGCTCGCTTCCCACCCCACCCCGTCCACGCGCGAACTCCCGTTCAGAGAAAGAGCAGTGGGAGGTGTCACGGCCTCGGTCGCTGTGTGTGTGAAATGCCAGCCGTTTCCTTCTGCTGGGGCTGGGGGGGGGGGGGATGGGGAGACGCTTCGGGTTACTCTAGCTGGTTTCAGAGCTGCGGGAGAGCGCTGACCCTAGGATACTCCCACATCAGAGCCTCTTTTGGAAATAGCCTACCTCTCCTTCGGGCTGCAGGTCTTGGCTGCCGGTGCCTCCCCACGCTCGCTCACTGCCCCTCCCCCCAGGCCGATGGAAAACAAGAGGCCTCTCCAGCTGCATACACGTCTTGTCTTCTCCAGACTTCCAAATATTAAAACGGTTGTTCTCTTTTCGTCGTTTGGGTTCCACATCAGTCACTTGTGCCTCTCGTTCGTGCCCCTGGTTTGGGTGAGGGTTGCTGCTGGGTTTCCTCCCAGAAGCAGGAAAGCCAGGCAGTTAGGCTATTTCCCCTTCCACGTCCCAGAGCTGGGGAGTCTGAGGTCCCTTGTCCAGGACGTTTGTGGACATTTGGCCTCTGCTCCTGACCTCCCCAGACAGCACTGTTGCCTGGTTAAAAGCAGCTGCTGAGCTTTGCATGGTGCTGGGGGCTTTGAAGGACAGTTTCAGAGTTTCCTGGCTTGCCCGGGTTTGCCTCCTCTTCCGGCCACAGCTGCCCCTGCAAGATAACCCTACACAAAGGCCGCTGGGCCCCAAACGGCCTCCACCTGCACTTGCGATGCAGCGGGGTGGCTCTGGGTTCCTGCACCTGCTGGTACCTGCAGCACCACTGGGGCTGCTGGGATCCCTGCTGCCTTGTCAACAGTGGGAAAACATCAGCGCCCAGGGGAAACGCCAGCTCAACTACTAACTGGTTGCTCTGGCAAGCCCTCCCGGGTGTCGGTGTCGGGTCGGGGTGCTAGCTGCCTCCCATCCCTCCCTCACACAGAGATCCTGACTCCCTGAATCTCAGCTGCCACCTCCCAGGCTGCACTCCATCGACTTGGGCTCATCCAGTCAGGCAAACAGAACCTGCACACACCTGATCCTGGAAGGATGCTGTGAGGGTCTGTGAAGATGATTCCGCGGTCCTGGTGTTCAAGGGCTTTGAGGTCTCTTTGGGGAAACAAAAGGACCACAGAGGAGATAGATAAGTAGTCAGTGTTAATTAAATTGCCGGAGGAAGGAAGTTCCAGTGGACTGGAGTAGTTAGGGAAGACTGCCTGGAGGAGGTAGAAATTAAGCGGGCCCTTGAAGGAAACAGAAGATTTAGGTGGGTGTGTTCGGGGCGTGGGGGGGTGGGTGGGAAGGGGAAGTGCACATTCCAGAACTGAAGAGGGTGCGAGCAAAGGCGCCACACCCTTGTACATCTTCCGTGCCTGGACTACCCACCCACCTGTTTACCTGTCTTGTTTGTTACACATCTCATTGTGATGAACTGACCTGATGTGATTATTGGTCTGTGTCCTGTCTGGAAAACACTCCACACTTGAGTGTTCCCCAGACAGAGGTCTTGAGACAGCCTCATGAGAATCACTCACGGGGCCACTGAAATGCAGATTCTTGGGCTCAGAATCTGAGCCTCTGGGGATGGAGCCAGTACCTGCTTTTTTCATAGGCTCCCCAGCTGACTCATAGCAAGTTCCGCCTGCCGCTCTAGATCCACAGTTCTCTGGGGGGAGAGGAGCGTTACCCCCAGGCAGTATCTGGGCACATTTTGGGTCGTCACACTGGGAGAGAGTGCTACTGGCATGTTAAGGGTAGGGGCCAGGGATGCTGCTAAAGATCTGACAGTGCATCACCTGCCTCCCGCAAGAAGGCATCGCCCAGCCCCAACTACCAGTGCTGAAGTGGAGAAACCCTGCTCTAGACTGAAAGCCCCAGGAGGCAGGGATTCGCTCTGTTTTGTTCCCACCTGCACCCTGAGCACCAAATATGGTTGCCTGGCACACAGTAAGCTCTCGATAAATACTGGATGATGAAGAAATGATTGAAAGTGGTGTGTGTGCGCCCAGGGTAATCGGAAGACGCAGTGAAGAAGTGGGTCCAGCTGGTAGAAGGGGGAGTGTGGACAAGGAGGACCAGATGTAACGTTGGGCGAGAAGCTTCAGTAGGTGCTTTGTGGATTGGGAAGGACAGTTTGAACTTGGTTCATTCAGTTGTAGGGAGCCACATGGGGTCTTTGAGTAGGGTAGTGATATGATAAAAGCCACTAGGAAGGGAGTTTATCTGGGCTTTGTAAGGAGAGGTTAGCAATGGGAAGAGACTGGGAGGCCGTTGTCACAACCTGGTCAAAAGTGAGGAGAATCTGGTGTAGGGGCAGATCCCCTTTAGACCTCGGGGATTCCTGAAGGCTGCTGCCCTTTGCGTCTGTGCTGGGCTGGGTTGATGATGTATTCAGCAAAGCCTCCATTGTTAGCCACCTCACAAAGAGCTCACGGGCACAAAGGTGGCAGACTGTTTCAGTGGGAGTCAGGGACAGGTTTCACTAGAAGGGAGCGGGGGATGTGAGTCGATACGTGTTCTTTCTTTGGACGCCTGGCCTCTCCGTGTGCTGTGCAGTGGTCACTTCCGGGAGTTCCCAGTCAGGACTCTGGGGACCCATCTTGCAAACACTCTGGTGGTCAGGAGGGGAGAAGGGGGGCAGTGCAGAGGGCTCAGGGGGCATAGTGTCTCTAAGGAGACTCTGTGGATTGGGAAGAAACAACATGAGACACAACTGCGAAGTTTGTCCTTGATGTTCTTGGCTTCCTCGTGTCTGTTCTTAGTTGAACAAGTGCTTAGTGAAGATTTGCTGTATGCTAAACAGGGCACTAAATTCTGAGGACAGTGGTGTGCAAGACGAACACAGCCCAGGGGCTCTGGGGAGCGTGCAGTCTCTTGGGAAGACAGAAAGGCACATGATACACGCATAAGCCAAACTGGAGGTGTGAGCAAAGGACTCCAAAAATGAGTAGGGGGCCATAGTGGATCAGGATGCTTTCAAGGTACATGGAGGCATATGAAGGGAGTCTGAAAGGGAAATGACTATAGGCATAGGGGGAGGTGGAAGGAAGGGGGATGAAACCCAGCTTGGATAAGGACAGCAAAGTGCAGAGGGAAGCGAAGTAATTCTGCATAACTAGAATGTCACAGCTGTATAGTGGGGGGCGGGGTGCAAGGTGAGGCGGGCAGGGCTTGATTATGGAGAATCAAGTAGGAGATGTGTGAGAAAAGCATGTTTGGAGGAAGGAGGGTAACAGATTTGAGTCTGGATCTGTTAAGACACTGCAAGAGATCCACCTAGAGCAATCCTGCAGCTCCTTGGGAATGAGCTCCAGAACTGGGGCGGGGGTGGGGGGTGGGGTGGGCGGGGTGGGGGGTGGAGAGCCAGGCTAGCAATGGAGATGGTGCAGTCACCATCAAAATCAGCATTTTCCCACCCTTTATCATTGTTATCCACAGTAAGAAATAGGCCAGAGATCTCGAACACACTCACATACACATCCATCTGAAACAAACATTTTGTGAAACAGTATTTGGCCTTATGATAAGAAATATGCTTTTGGGGCGCCTGGGTGGCTCAGTCGGTTAAGTGTCCGACTTCGGCTCGGGTCACGATCTCCCGGTTTGTGAGTTTAAGCCCCTCATCGGGCTCTGTGCTGACAGCTCAGAGCCTGGAGCCTGCTTCAGATGCTGTGTCTCCCTCTCTCTCTGTCCCTCCCCCACTCGTACTCTGTCTCTCAAAAATAAATAAACGTTAAAAATTAAAAAAAAAAATGAAAGAAAGAAATACGCTTTGGGCGCCTGGGTGGCTTAGTTGGTTGAGCATCCAACTTCGGCTCAGGTCATGATCTCACAGTGAGTTCAAGCCCCACCTCGGGTCTCGCTGCTGTCAGCACAGAGCCTGCTTCTGATCCTCTGTCTCCCTCTCTCTGCCATCCCTCCGCTTGTGCTCTCTCTCTCTCTCAAAAATAAACAGTTAAAAAAAAAAAGAAAAGAAAAGAAATATGCTTTAATATTTTTTGTTCCGCTTCACTTTAAAAAACAAATCCAGCCTTAAAAAGGACGGGAAATCTGATGCACGCTACAGCGTGGATGAATCTTGAAGACATTCTGCTAAAATAACCAGGCGCAAAATGACAAATATGGTATGTTTCCCCTACAGGAGGCACCTAGAGTAGTCAATTCATAGACACGGAAAAGTAGAATGGCGGTTGCTAGAGGCTAGAGGTGGGTGGCAATTAGTGTCTAATGGGTACAGAGTTTCAGTTTGGGAAGATGAAAAAGTTTCGGAGATGGAGGGGGGTGATGGTTACCCAACAGATTGGGTACACTTAATACCCTTGAACTGTAGACTTAAAAATGGTTATAATGGTAAATTTCTGTTGTGTATATTTTACCACAATCCAAAAGCTTAAAAAATTCCAGGGGCAAACCACCCACACGATCTTATAACCTGTTGGTTTGAAACCCTTCGTTGGAAAAACACTGGTCCCTGTGATGAGGTTGGATGAGGTCACCCGGGAGAGAACAGAATGAAAGATGATGAAGGTCGGGGCACAAAGGAGAGCCTTGAAGTATGCCGGCACCTAAGGGTCTGGAGAGGAGAGCTGGCTCTGGAAACTGAGGCTGCATAGAGTAGAGGGGAACAGGTGTTAAGGAAACCAAGGGATACTGGTGCCAGGCAAGGAGCAGTCACCTGTGACACACACAGCAGAGGGATCAGGTAGGATACGGCCCACTTGGATTTGGGGAGGATGGGTCAAACAAAAGAAGGAGTTTCTAGAATCAGGGGCATGAGAATTGTACCCTCTTCCTTTAAGCCCTCCACTGCCTCCATGCTCCTTTGTTAGTGAAGCTTTTACTTCACATAAACTTGCATCCCTAGAGTGCTGGGGACTTCTAGGACTTACACCTTAACAGAGGGTCAGGGAAAGGGCAATAGTTGTTTTTGTTGTTGTCGTTGTTGTTTCTTTTTTAGGTAGAAAGAAAGGTCATTGCAGATTTTTGTACAATCTGGTCTCAACCTGCCTTTTTTTTTTCACTTTAATTTTTTAATTTTTATTTTTTTAAGGTCTATGTATTTTGAGAGAGAGAGAGAGAGGGAGGGAGAGAGAGAGAGAGAGAATGAGAATGCAAGTGAGCAGGGGAGGGGCAGAGAGAAAGGGAGAGAGAATCCCAAGCAGGCTCTGCATTGTCAGTGCAGAGCCAGACTTGGGACTGGATCCCATGAACCCTGGGATCATGACCTGGACTGAAATCAAAAGTCAGACCCTTAACCGACTGAGCCACCCAGGCACCCCATAAAAACATAATTTTAAAAATTATATTTTCTAAGCACTTGTAGCTAGTATATAGAAATAAATTTGATTTTTTTTTTTGGTATACTGATTATATAATCAGCAACCTGGATAATGTATACATAATGACAATAATTTATCTGTAGAGTCTTCTGGAATTTCTACATAGACTTTTTCTCTTTTATCCCAACCCTATACCTTAATTAGTTTTCTTGTCTTATTGAATTGGCTAGGACCTTTGCTGTAATGTTCAATAAAAATGTCATAGTGAATATCCTGGCCTTAATCCTCATTTTTTTCTTCTTGTTAAACTTTGTTTTTGTTTTTGTTTTTGTTTTTTTTTTTAATTTTTTTTTTCTATTTATTTTTGGGACAGAGAGAGACAGAGCATGAACGGGGGAGGGGCAGAGAGAGAGGGAGACACAGAATCGGAAACATGCTCCAGGCTCCGAGCCATCAGCCCAGAGCCTGACGCGGGGCTCGAACTCACGGACCGCGAGATCGTGACCTGGCTGAAGTCGGACGCTTAACCGACTGCGCCACCCAGGCGCCCCTAAACTTTGTTTTTAAATAGCTTTATCAAAATATAATTTGCCCACTTAAAGTGTACAGTTAAATGACTTGGGGTATAGTCACAACATTGTGCGCCCATCGCCGCCATCAATGTTAGAATATTTTCATTACCCCAAAAAGAAACCCAGGACTCCTTAACCATCATGACCCCTAGTACTCTCATCTCTCCCAGCTGTAGGGATATATACACACTCTAGCGTATCTCCTGTCTCTACAGGTTTGCCTCTTCTGGGCATTTCATACAAATGGCATCATATGCTATGTGTCCAATATGACTGTCATCTTTCATTAAGCTTGATGTTTTCAAAGGTCATCCATGTTATAATATGCGTCAAGTACTTCATTTCTTTTTGTTTATCTTTTTGTTGCTCAATAGGATTCCATTTATAAATAGGCCACATTTTGTCCGTTCTCCAGTGGTAGAGATTCGGTTCTTGTTTTTGCTGTTATGAATAATGCTGTGATGAGCATTTGTGTGCAGGTTTTTGTGTGGACATCCATTTCCATTTCTCTTGGGTATATACTGGCAAGTGCAATTGCTGGGTCATGTGGTAACGCTATGTTACGCTGTTTGAGGAATTGCCAGACTCCTTTCCAAAGTGGTTACACCATTTTATACTCCCTCCAAACAGTGCGTGAGCACTCCAATTTTTCCACAGTTTTTAAAACACTCATTATTGTCTATCCTTTTGGTCATAGCCATCTCAATGGGTTTGAAGCGGTATTTCGTTGTGGGTTTGATTTCGTATTTCCTTGATGACTAATGATGTGGAACAGACTTTCAAGTACTTCCTGGCCAATTGTATATTTTCTTTGGAGAAATGTCTATTCAGATCCGTTGCCCATTTTCAAATTGGATGAGTTGTCCTTTTATGATTGTGAGAGTTCTTTGTAGATTCTAAATATAAGTCCCTTATCAAATATATAATTTCTAAAACATTTCTCTCATTCTGGGGGTTGACTTTTTACTTTCTTTAAGCGTGAAAGTTTTTAATTCTGGTGAATTCTGATTCATGTATATGTATTTTGCTGTTGGTCTCTTGTGCTTTAGATACCATATCTAAGAAGTCACTGCCCACGCCCGCTGACCAGCGTCACAAAGAGTTACCCCTGTGTTTTCTTCTAAGAGTTTTATAATTTTAGCTCTTAGGTTGAAGTCTTTGCTCCACTTGAGTTGATTTTTGTGTATGGTGTGACCAAATCTAACCTTAAGGGGAATGATGGTTCAAGTGTCTGCAGTGAGTATATCTGCTTAGTGTTTTGGTTTTGGTTTTGGTTTTTTTATAGATAAGCTCTAAGAGATTAAGACGACTCCGTTGTAGAATATGCCAACACATTTTGCTTACTTGTTTTATGGTATTCGGATATTCATTTTAGCAGATGAGTTTTCTACCTTTGTTGGGTGATATATAGGGTTTTTTTGCCTTCAATCTTTTGATGGGATAAATTCCATTAGTAGATGTTAAACTTACAATTGTGGGGATAAACCCAGCTTGTTGATAGTGTATTATTTATTTTCCATGACGTGAGATTTTGTTGAGTAAAATTTTTATTTAAGATATTGTATCTTATGTTATTGAATGCTACTGGTGTGTAATTTTCGCTGATAATGCTGCCTTTGTCTTGTCTTAAAACCAGTCTTGTAAAAGGAGTTGGGGGATATTCCCTCTTCATTCTGTGGAATGATTTATGCAGGTTTGAGATCATCTGTTCTTTGAAAGCTTGGTAGAACTCGCCTGCACAGCCATCCACACCTAATGTTTTCCTTGTGGGAAGGCCATAAGTTACTAATTCCATTCCTTTAATGGTTAAAGATGATTTGGGTTTTCTATTTTTTCCATCACACAGGAGCAGAGGTTGGGTGTACTTTGTCCTGCCTTTCGTGGAGAAAACTCCCCTATACGCTCTCTTCCCTCCAGCCTTGCTCTCTCCTGTGTCGGGAGGGTGCAGATCTGGGCTGCCTGCATGTGGCTGGTGCAGGCCTGAGACCTGAGGATATGAAACTGGGTCAAGGAAAAGCACAGCCTGACTCTGTGCCGTATCTGAAGTGTGTGTTTGAAGCCTCTCCTCGAGGAGCCACCCCTCCTTCTGTTCGGCTGCCCTGAGAAGCAGGCACAGCCCAGGAGATGGGACCATAGGGGCTGGAGGGTCTACCCAGGGGCTGGTTCTGGAGGGGAAGGGTGCCTAGTGGGGACCTGGTGGAGATGGACAGTCCCCCAGAGAGGAGAAGGATGCCGAGCTGACTGCCACCGGGGTGTGTGCTGTGCCCGCATAATGACCTTATCGTTTCTCTGGTCAGAGCAAGCTTGTCTTGAGCACCTGCTGCAGGGCTGGGACTCGGGTGAGGCAAGCCAGGCACCCAGGGGACAGAACTCACGGAGGCCTCCCTCTTCGGGGTCCACCCTGCCCTTGCACGAGCCTGGGATTAGGGGCTGCCTGCAATGTTGCGCCCTGGGAGCCTTGCTTGCCTCAGTGCAGTCCTGCGTCTGACCTGCTGTGTGCCCATTCCGCTCTTGATTGGGGTGTCAGCTCCCCATCCCTTTCCCAGAGGTCCCCCAGAGGCACAGTGCTGTTCTCTCACTCTTCTCCCTACCCCTTTCTCTGGCCAGTTCTTTTCTTTTTGACATCTGTACTTTTTCAGGGAAATTTTACCTCTTAGAGGACTTGGCATCTCTTCTTTGACTTATCCAGGCCCACTCACTTCTCATCTAAGACCCTCTCATCCAAAACATCTCTAGTTTAGCCCTTCACCCTGTGTGTAAGGACCCCCGCCCCTTCCCCACCACACACAGGGGAAGGATTCATTAGCTAATGATATTATTAACATTCCTTAAGGGTTTATGAGCCAGGCTCTGACCTTAGGAGATAATCCTAAAGGAAGATTATTTCATTTAATCCTTACAGCAGTCCTGCTAAACAGAGACAGTCATCCTCATTTAATACTCAGAGAGGGTGAGTAACTTGTATGAGGTCACAAAGCTTGTAAGACCCTTAAAAGAGGTGGTTTTTTTTTTTTTTAATTTTAATGTTTATTTATTTTTGATAGAGGGAGACACAGAATCTGAACCAGGCTCCAGACTCTGAGCTGTCAGCACAGAGCCCAACATGGGGCTCGAACTCACAAACCATGAGATCATGACTTGAGCCGAAGTCAGACACTTAACTGACTGAGCCACCCAGGTGCCCCTAAAAGAGATGTTTTACCCATCTCCCAAATCCCAGGACCCAGCACAGTGCCTGACATTGATCATTGAATGAATGGATACATACAAAGGGAACCTCTGAACTTTTCCTAAAAACAGACAAACGTCAACTAAATGTGCACTCAGCTTTGAACCAGGGGGAGGAGGGGATGTTACCGAAGAATTATTAGATATGATACATGTTCTTAAGGAACTTACAGCACACTTAAAGAGACAGACATGAAAAATATGTAAACCGTATAAATAAGCCTGTAACTGTGTGGCATAGATGACAAATTTCATAGGTTTCAAAGGTGAGAGCAGTTGGGATGATGAGTAGCCGGGTGGGACCTGATGTGGGCTTTGGAGAGCCAGTGCGCTCCAGGGGGTGATTCAGGGGGCAGGCTGGGGTGTTGAGGCTGCAGGAGCAGGTGATGGAAACCACCAAAGGCTTTTGAATTTCTTTTATTCCCTAGTGCTCTGTGAGCCGGAGGGCCTCTCTGGTCTCTGCTGAGTCCTCTGCAGTGTGAGTGGATGGCCAAGAGGGCTGCTCTCTCTTTCCCGGCTCCGATGAGGTGGGCCGGCCCTTCCGGACAGAGGCTTGGGCCCGGCTTTGCCAATCCTGTTTGCAAGGGGCCCACGGGTCCTGCAGAGCCGCTGGATGGTGGGGGATGGAAACGAGGCTGGTAAACCAGGAGATGGCGTGTGGGACACCGCACAGCGAGGGTGCCAAGCTTATTGGGAGAATAAAATGCATCCGTGCTCACTACAGCCTGAGAGTATATGCGATTTGTGCTGCTTCTGTTGAGTTTCTGAGCAAAGGAACCCAAGCCTCCGCCTCCAACCCCCACCCCCACCCCAGCTCACCATTCTTCCCCCTCCATTCTTCCCCAGCCCATCAGGCTGAGGATCAGTATTTCTGGGATCACCACTGCTGTTTCCCCAGAAATAAACCACAACCTTCCAAAAGAAGGCTTAAAGGAGGCGGGACTCGCCTAGTGTTTTCTCTTTCTTCCCTGTCAGGCTGGGCTGCTGTCCTGACACAGACAGGTTCATGACTCTGGGTCCAGTGCATGTAGAGCTGACGTTCCCACAGCTCCCACCCAGTGCCCTCCAGCTGGTGGGGTGGGGGCATTCTGCACACCCAGTCTCACTCAGCCTCGCCTTGGGTTGGTTGATTAAGTGCTTGCCTTCTCGCTTCATTCGTTCATTCGTTCGTTCGTTCATTCATTCATTAGTTTGTTCGTTCATTCAGCAAGCGTAACTTCCGTGCCCTTTCTATACCAGACCTTTGGTGTCCAATATAATAGCCACTAGCCACGTGTGGCTGTGGAACACCGGAAATGAGACAGATCTAAACTAAGGTGTGTTGTGTGTAAGTATAAAATACACGCTAGATTTCAAAGACATAATATGAAAAAAGATGTAACACATCCCACTAATTTTTAAATTGATTATATGTTGAAATGACAATTTTTTGGTATATTAGATTAAATACAAATATTTTGTTAAAATTAATTTCACTTTTTTTTTTTTTTTTTTACTTTGTAGAAACCTTTTTATTTTGAGAATTGTAGACTCACATACAGGTGGAAGAAATAGTCCGGAGAGAATCTGTATACCCTATTCCTGTTTCTCCAGATGGTAACATCTTGCAAAATCATAGTACTGACGTCACAACCAGGAAATTAACATCGATACAATCCATCAACCTTATTCAGACCTCACTGGTTTTACACACCACTCATTTGTGTGTCCGTATGTAGTCACTTCTATGGAATTTTATTAGGTGTTTTTATTGTGGCTAGCAGAACATTCTAGATTATGCATGTGGCTCCTGGTGTATTTCTGTTGGATTGTTTGGCTTGAGTTTCTGGTTGTCGAGACGTAGCAAACAGGTTCCTTTTCAAGGAGCTCATAGGGGGAGAGGGACCAACTACTCGTGGAAAGTTCACCAACTCTGTTACGTACTAAGGACCAAGTGGGCTGGGGTTCCAGGACAGAGAGACTCCTATGGCCTCAGTCCTTGTGGAAACCTGTGTCTTCAATGGATAAAGGAGACTTCCGGTTTGAAACAGGGTGGGGGCTCCAGTCCTCCCCACCTGGCTCCCTCTTCCTCACCCCCACCCTCCACCACGTCCCCTCCCTCCTTCCTCTGCAGAGTCTCACAGGGTACCCCAGTGCTCCACAGAGCCAAGCTTGAGAATCACTGGACAAGGCTGAGGATTTGAGGGGAGTCTTGAAGAAAGAGGAAGTTCTCGCCCTAGAGGATCAGAGAAGCGACCCTAGTCGGGTCTGGTGGAGCCTCTGTAACAAAGTACCACAAACAGGGCGGCTCCAACCGAAAGTTCTGGAGGCTGGAAGTCTACGATGAAGGTGTCAGCAGGGCTGGTTCCTTCTGCGAGCTGTGAGGGGGAACCCATTCCGTGCCTGTCCCGTAGCTTCTGCGGCTTTGCCTGTCATCTTTGGCCTTCCTCGGCTTATAGGGTCTCCCCCTTCATCTTCACATGGCGTCCCCCCCCCCCCCCCCGCGTACGTGTCGCTGTCCGAATTTCCTTTTTTTATATGGGGGCCCACCCTACTCCAGTATGACCTCATCCTAATTTAACTAATACCGTCTGTGATTCCCAAGTAAGGTCACCTTCACCGGTAGTGGGGGTCAGGACTTCAACATACGAACTTCGGAGGGACGGATACAACCCGTAGCGGGAGCCAAGGCTGGTGCAGGAATGAAATGACCGGAGAAGTTCAGCCGGACGGGGTTCGCCAGGTTTGGGAGAAGAGGGTGGGCTGCTGACCCCGGAGACACGCGCACACACAGGATCTGGGACACGTCATCAGAGGGAAAAGACAGAATTAGTGGGAGCTCTCAGAGCGGTTGGACTAAATGCATGGATGAGTGTTTGACGGGACCCGCCCCCGATGTCTACATCACTCCGCTGCCTTCCAAGGAGCCAGGGGTCCCCACTCTGCTCACTGTGGTGTGCCATTTGGGCCCGGAGTGCCAGAGGACAGCAGGAAGGCTGTGTGTGTGCCCGCAGCTCCTCTCTCACCCCGTGCTCCACTTGCCACAGCCCCTCTTGGAAGGGAGGTCTGGAACAGCGGCCCAGAGAACGCGGTGTTTGGATGTCGGCTGAGGGGCCCAGGCTCTTCCGTGGTCTGTAGATTGGGGGTGGCAAGGTGGTCTCAGGACCGTGCCTGGAGCTTGTCTGGTTTCACTCTCTCTGGACCCCTCCGCTGGCTGGATGTCTACATGTGCCCCTGCCCTAGCACTGTCAGTGCTCGGACAGCCCCAGGCCCTGGCCCAGCACCTCCTTAGCCAGAAGCCTCGGCAAAGCCACGGACGGCCGTTAAATCCAGGAGGCTCTATCTGCTCCCTGGGACCCTGGGTCCCAGGCCTGGGGGCTCTCAAGGAGACCTCTGCAGTGCCTCAGGGGAGGACAGTCCCCCACTCCTCACTCCTCCCTCAGGAAGCTCCCACTACAACAGCTTTTCTGTTGCCCCAACTGGGTGAACCCTGGGGATGAATCCACTTCCCTTGCCCTCCTGAGGTTCTTCTGAGGGGGATGTTACCACCCGGCCCTTCACGGAGAAGTAGTGAGTCACTGGTGAGTCAGGAGCGGGGACAGGCGAGGGAGCACGGGGAACCTGGCAGTTAGGCCCATTAATCCCACTGAAAAGGCTTCCCAGCTGGCAGGCGTTTCCGCCCTGATCGGGGTGGGAAGGTCCAGGCACCTTCTCGGAGAGGCCTTTTCTGACCAGTTCCTTCTGTGGACCCGGAGCTGGGGGAGGCCTGGGGGGCCTTAGCGCTTGCAGACTCCTGGTGGCCCAGCTGAGCTCTTGGCTCCTCAGAAGATGACATTTGTCTCATCTCCCTCTCAGATGGTTTTGAGGGACCAGAAAGGTGGCGCTGTTTCTCTGAACGGATGCCCCATCACCTGCCACCTGCCCTGTCTCACGCGGGGTCACTCTTGCCAGCCCCAGGAGAAGCCATCACCTCCGGCCTCGGGGCCCCTGCAGGTGTTGGCGCTCTCCTGGAACATCCTTCCTCCGGACCCACCTGCTGCCTCATCACCCACTTCCTGTCCTGCCCCATATCGCCTTCTCAGAGACGCCCTGACCCGAAACTCCTTACCCCCTCGCCGCCCTTTATTTATTCCACGGCACCTTTCACCCTCTGACACACTGCACGTCGATGACCTGTTAGCTTATTGTCGTCGTATCCGTCTCTCTCTGGTCGAGATCCCTCCCTCTGGGGCAGGGCTTTGTTTTTATTTTGTTCATTGTTGAATCCGAGCCCCCAGCCTGGCAGGGCTGTTCGATAAACACAGAATAATATAATAAATATTTGGAATGTGTCTATGTATGTAATAAAATAAAAATAAAATAGCGTGAAGATAAAGGAAAGGTCTCCTCAGTCAGCTGTGAGGGACAACACAAGCGATTTGCTGGTTAATAATGGAAAACTGTCCATTTCATTTCACAAACTTGGTGTGAAAGAGTTCATTTCCTTTTTTTTGTTGTTTTTTTTTTTTTCTTTTAATTAAACCTTATCCAGGGGCGCCTGGGTGGCTCACCTGGTTGAGCGTCCGACTTCAGCTCAGGTCATAATCTCACAGTTCGTGAGTTCGAGCCCCGCACTGGGCTCGCTGCTGTCAGCGCAGAGCCCGCTCAGATCTTCTGTCCGCCTCTCTCTGACTCTCCCCTGCTCACATTCTCTCTGTCAAAAATGAATAAACATTCATTTCAAAAAAAGAAAAAGCCCACCTTATCCACCAGCTGGTGGGTAACTGAGTCTATCATCATGGAGGTGCCTTCCTTTTACCCCCCACCCCCACCCCAGGGTTTGTGCGGAACAAACAGTTGGGGGCTCCCTAGCCACCCCAGCCTCGATCAGTCTGCGCACTGCTTTCTGGAGGCTTTTGGAGCCCTAGGTGCAGCTTCCTGGGGTGCCCCAAGCAGTGGGCTTTCTGAGGCCCTGCTGTCTGTCTAGAGGGGGATGTGGTGGGGAAACCCCGGGCCACCATAGCAGGCCTCCTGGACTTGAAGCATCTTCTGCCAGCCACCCCTCCTAGACCTGGGGGACCCCCTCCCCTCCTGGTGCCAGCTCAGTTTCTTCAGGGGGCTGGGAAGCTTTCAGCCTTCACAACCCACATGGCCCTGAAGTAAGAGGATAAAAAAGCCCAGCTCCCTTCTTGGAGCGGGGGAGGGAATAAATAATTCAACAGATTATCCTCCCACGAAAGTTACATACTGATGTTTTCTGAATGACTTTCTTCTTTTATGGTTTTTTTTTTTTTTTTTTTTCACATAGAGCCAACTCAAGGTTACCCTTGCAATAATAGCAGGTCAGGCATGTGGATTCCTACCGCACGCTCCATCAGTGGGCGAGTGGGCTGGAAGAGGGTAGTCATGGGCTCCGGAAGGGAAGGGTGCTCCCCTGGGCTCCCTGGAGGGGGTGCTGTTGTGGCAGTGAACTTGTGCAAAAGGTTGAGGGGGCTGACCCAGCCCCCGGGACGGAAGACCCTAACGCGTGCTGTGTGCAGCTGGCTCCCGGGACGGGATCCAGAACGTCGGTGGCACAAGGACTAGACTGAGAGTCGGGACTCCTGAGTTCCAGGTCTAGCTTTGCCACCCGCTGGCTGAGAGGTAATTTCTCACCCAGTGCCTCAGTTTCCTCAGCTGTGATGGATGATGCACACTGTCTCCCTTATGCACAGGGGCTTCTGGCGGGGGGTCCCCCAGACGGCATCCAGCATGCAACATGGCGTATTTGGTCCGCACAGTGTTTCCACCTTGAATTCATGGGCGGCACTTAAATATTGGGGCGCCCTAGACTCCCAAGGAGGGAGCAGGGTGGGCATGGAGGAGACAACTTAACTCTGTGATACTCTGGTCCGGGGCTCTGGAGACATCCGAGACAGCTCCCCTCACCTGAAAGATGGGAACAGAATTCTGAAGACTTGCCGAAGGTCACCGGGCTCATTAGTGGCCGATCCAGGTTGACCAGACGGCAGCTCAGACAACCATCGCTGTCCTGTTCCTGTAGCTTAGAGGCTATGTATTTTAAGGGTTTTTATTAAAAATTTTGTTTCTTCTTTCATTTATCTCTTTTCCCCTGAGTCTGCCCCCTTTTTGCTGTTTGTTTTGTTCTCTGACTTTGAAGTTCAAGCTTTTCTCACACCGCCTGTTCATATTTAAGGGCAAGCCAGTCTCCAGAAGGTTCATTGGAGCCCTGTGAGGAGGGCATTGTCTTGGGACAGTGGTTCTCAGCTGGGAGGATTTTGCCTTGGCGGCGCGGGAGACATTTGTGATCGTCCCAACGGGAGGGTGGAAGATGAGGTGCTCCTGGAATCTAGAGGGTAGACACTGGGGGTGCAGCTCAGCCCCCCCACAATGTACAGGACAGTCCCACACCACAGAATGACCCAGCCCCAAATGACAGCAGCACCAGGTTGAGAGGCCCTGTGCTAGGGCGATCGGGTGACCCAAGCCCTATTTTTCCATGCCCCCCCCCCCTCCTTTTTTGACCTGGTCTGGTTCCCTCCGCAAACCCACCGTAGCCACCGGTGAGGCGGGGTGTCGGGCAGGTGGGTTTCAGATTAGCTTGTCCGTGAATGAGGAGAACTGAGGCACTTCCGTGGGTCAGCTCCCCGCGGCGCGGCCTCCTGACAGCCATGGGGTGGGCAGGCTGATGCCACAGCGTCCATGGGCGCCTCATATGAACCTAGGTCCCCGGCCTTTCAGCCCCATTCCACACTCTTGCCTTCAGGGGCCCCGGCCCCCCGGTTTCAGAGCCTTCTTGAGTTGTGCACGGGGAAGAGATGCGCTCCTCATAAACGGGGCTCCACTCTCTCAGGTCTGAGGGAGTTAGTTACCCATCTGCTTTCATCCTGCGCGGTGCTGCGGCTGGCCTCTCCTGTCACCTCTCCATGCTCGCGGCCTTGTCCGTTCCTTTGCTGTCATTTCAGTCAGGGTTGGGCAGGCAGCGGAAATAACCAGGTGTGTTGACCAGGAGAGCCAGACTTCATTAAAAGCTTTGCAGCGTGCCTGACCCCCGAGGACGGCAAAGTGCTGGCAGGCGGGAGCTCTTCTGGTAGAAGTCTCTAGAAGGTGGGGGTGGAGGGACGCACCACACAGGAGGTAGGAGAGCTCTATGACCTTGACCTCGCCAAGGCTCAGTTTCCCTGTGTATCCAGCACGTAACCTCAGCTCTGCAGGCAGAGGTGAAGGGGGGGGGGTGCTGGATGTAAGTGAGCAGAGCTGTGGTTTGTTACCGTCAGTCATCCTCGTGGGTAGACGTCACCTCTGTCTCCAGCGAGTGCGTGATCAAGGTGATGTGTCACTTGGTACAACAGAAAGTGGCTCTGTGGTAGATGGGTTTAACCCGGCATGTGGGCCTTGAGTACCGACTGCCTCGTTTTCTTGCCAGAAGCCTCCAGTTTGGTTGGCAGAGTGGCGACCAGCTGGCCAATTGGACGGGGCTCTTTAATGTCACGGACGACCCGGCAGTGCAGAGCGGCAGTGACTCCAGCTCCAGGTACAGACCCCCGGCGAGTGACCAGGGAGGGGGGAACCCATCCTGAGGTGACCTCGTAGCCCCTGCCCCATGCTCCGCCCCAGAGCTACCCTCAGGGAAGAAGCAGGTCCTAAGCTTACTGCCTTTTGGCATCGGCCTTGTCTCCTTTGCCGTGAGGGGTGAGGGCTAGACCCAACCACAAGGTAGGGACTCACTGGCCCCTCTCTGACTGGAGCTGGAAGGGGTGCGGAGTCTGGGTCTCGAGCTTTCATTTGAGGTGGGTATTTGGCTCCGTCCCTGCCACAAGGATTTCGGATGTCGGCCTGCAAGAGTGGGCAGGTGTGTGGGTGGCCTCAGGGCTGGGTGTTGGGCGTGGCTTTGGGTCCTCTGACATCCCACTGGGCAGGCGTTTCCTACTGTGCCCCCAGGCGGGGCTGACCTTGACTGGGGAAGAGCCATTCCCATCAAGATGGTGCTGACATTTGACATTCATACGGTCACATGGATATTTCTACTTGCTCTGCTGCCGTGTTTGGAGTTCAATCAGTAATGAAGGGCACTCTGTACATTCCGGAGTTCAGTGTTTGTTGAATGAAGGAAAATACAGTATCCTCAGGTGGGGCACGCTCATGGCAGGGAAGGCGAGGCGTCGTGGGGAATTCTTCCAGACTGGCAGAACTCTCTCTGCTCAGAGCTGGGTGTGGCTGGAACCCGCCAGCTAAGGGTTTCCAGGGGCCAATTAAGTCGTTTGGTCCCTTAATTTTTGCATTTCTAAGTGTGTGCTAACTCTCAGGTCTGTTTCCCTGGAAAGAGGCCTGAGTTTTGTTGTTCATTTTGACATCAGAACATTAAATTGACCCCACAGAGGAGAAGTAGTGTGTTTTTCAGGGACAACACCCCCCCGCCCCCGCAATATGTGTGATTTTGTTCAATGCTCTGAAAAAGTAAAGAAGGGGTGCCAGTGTCAGAAAAACATCAGTCGGGGCAGTGCCCACAGACAGGCCTTAGGACGTGGGGTAGCCTCGGGGACCTGGTCTTATCCTGGCCTTTACGAGTACAGTTCTTTCCATATATGAGTGGTAGGAGCCCTGGCCGGCTGCTGGGCCCCTGAGCTGTCACCCGGTGAGAGCAGGGAGTCCAGACTTGCCCCTTCCAAGCACTGAGTCCCCAGTGTTGGTCTTTCCGTTTCCTTTCGTGACTCGCTCGTCTGGATGGGGGGCGGTCTAGGTGTCCGCCTTCCTGGGAAGGACTCTGAAGAACCCCCTGGGAGAGGTTTGGCTGGAAGGTGCCAATGAACTGAGCTAGATGGCACAGGCATTTCCGGGGGGAGGGGAGACTCCAGCAAGAGTTCTGTTTCCTCCTTTTCCGGTTGCTTGTAACAGCCTTTCTCTCTCCTCCTTTCTCTGCATTTTGTTGCTAATTTCTCTGCCTCCCTGCCCCACCTCCTCTCCCCTCCCTTTCTTCCTGCCACACTTTCTCAGTCCCCATGTCCTGCTTCCCTCCCACCTCCTTTCTTAACTACTCCCCCTCCCAGTGACCCAGGCCAGCCTCCCCTCCCCTTTCACCCAGGATCCCCCAGGGTCAGGGTCACTGCTGGCCTCTTCCATTTGGCTTTGGAACTAAGGCACCCTTTGTTCCACATCCTCCCCAGCTAGCTGAGTTGATTTCCTCCTGGAGGGCTGCCATTTGACCCAGAGCCCCCTTGGTCATGGAATAAATGTGATGACCGCGCATCCCCACTTCTTCTGGGACAATCCCAGGGTCAGATCCCAATTTCTGGTTGACCCCGCAGAGTAGCTACTACATATGTGAGAAACCACAATACGTACAGTTCCCATGTGTCGGAAATAATGGTTAATGTAATTAGAACCGGACTATACGTTGGAGCTTCTGCCCTTCTGCCATCCTTAAAATTGGTAGGACAGCTCTTGGCAGGAGATTTGTAGGGCTTGGGGAGGGAGCTCACGCTGCTGTGGAAAGTGCTCTTCCGGGTGAAAACACATCACCGCAGTGAACAGCCCCACGCATGGAACGTGTGCTGTGCCTCGTGGTATTATTCACCTAGTGAGTAGTTCAGTGCGTATGCCATATTTTGCTCGCTATAGTTGTGTGGTGTGTCTGAGTGTGGCGAAGTGTGTTATTTATTATTAACATGGTTGGAAGGGAAAGTCAGGAGTTACCATATATAACCAGAGGACAAGAAGAGGCAAAAAAAAAAAAAAAAAAAAAAAAGTGAATGACTCATAAATTGTATATTCAACCAGGAGCCCAGGAGAAGGAGAGGTCCAAGCGATCAGTCTGGAAAGCTCCAAATAAGACCACACAGAAAACCCAGGCCAGATAGAGCTCCTAATGGCTGCGGTCAGGTGTTGTCCAAGGAGAAGACCGGGGAAGGCCGGGCCGAATTGGAAAGTGTGTGAGTCGTAAAATATACATCGACATATAGCTTTATTAATTCAAGTGCAGGTCTAAAAGTGTCCAATAGGAGTCCTTAGGGGAACTGCTTTAGGGAGCCGATAGGGATAATTTTTAATCAGCAAATGCTGCTATGTAAGTGGGGTGCTTTGAACAAGCAGGAAGATCTTAGAAGACAGTTCTCATCACGTTCCAGTTACGTGTTTATGTTTCTGTCTCCCTCACTAGACAGAGATTGTGCTTCTCCACCTCTGAATTCTCAGCAGCCAGTGTGTAAGTGGAAAGGGCTCAGTAAACGTTAGTTGAATTACGAAATGAATTAAGCAGGCACGTAGTCAAGGCTATTGGTAAAAAAGCACACTTAGATGTCAGTGTGGCCGAATTCTCCCTTAGAGATCTATTCCTTTGAATCAGTCTGTCTCTGGTACTGGCTTTGAAAATTAATCCCCAGAGGGGCCGCACTTTGAATCACAAACTCATTCACAGTGTGGAATGATCTGAGGAGAGCAGGTGGTAGGGAAGTCTGGGCATTCTGGGCAGCCGGGTGGGGAAAGGGAGGCTGTGGGAGGGGGAGAGGGACGGCTAAGAAGTAGAGAAGGCAGGGAAGGCAGGTTGTGTACTTGTGCAGTAACTGACTGAGAAGCCCTCCCAAACACCTCCCACAGAGCATCGTGGCAATTGTGGAACACGGATGAGGGAGAGCTCTTGTCCTCCATGGCCAGCTCAGTGCTTTGAGCCACCTCGCCCGGCCCAGCCGCCGGCCTTCCCCGTGACCACCCAGAGGGCCGGGGAGGCAGCAGCGCCCTTGGCGGTCACGGTCCTGCAGGGTGGGCAGTTTTGCTTCCACTGCCTCCGGGTGTCCCAGGGAAAGGACCGGGTCAGAGGGGCTGAGGGCCGCTGGGGCAGGAGTCAGTCCTACAGGTGCTGACTGTCAGCCAGGCCTTCGGCCGCAGCATTAAAGGGCTTGGCTCAGCTGCTGCCAGCTGGACCCCAGCCCCACATCAATTCCTTATCATCCTGCCAGTATCCACCTCCCACTCACCTCCTCCTTGAAGCTTTCCTGGATAGCCTCTCTATATTCTATAAGAAGTATCTGCACAGAGGAATGCTTCTATCATTTCACGCCAGAGAACTCTCCAGCCAGTGTACGTACACAGTTCCGTGTTTGTTCAGGTATCCCCCAGATCCCAAGAACTGTGCGTGCATCTCCAGGGCCCTCCGGACCCCCCAGCTTCAGACACAGCCCACAGGTGCCCTGACTGGCCGGCCTCATCCGCCCTTCTCCTGGCCCTCCTGGTCTGGGTGGTATGGCAAGAGCCGGTGTGCAAAGACGATTCCAGGAACTTTTCCCTCTGATGTCTAGAGCAGAGCTGGCCCCAGGCCACTGCCCATCCAAGCTGCCCGTTCCTGGGACAGAATTCTTCCTGTGCTGCTGGGCTTCCAGGTTGGGGTGCAGGGGACTTCCCAAGTGGTGGTGGGGGGGGAGGGTAGCACCAGCCACGGGACGAAAGAGCAAAAGCTCCCAAACTGACACGACGAGAGACTCTGTTCCGCAGAAGAGCGAGCCAGCTGAGTGCCCAGGGCCCGGGCCGGAGCCCTTCGCTCTGGGGTGAGGTCTGTGTGCGTGTCCAGCACGGCCTCTGCCATCCAGGGTTTGGGGTTGTCATTTTTCAGAGCTGGCATTCAATTTCGCATTGTGTTATGCTGTACTTGGCTATTCCCTAATTGTTTCAATACAGTGTGTAATCAGGTACTATATTTGTGTGGCACGGATGGTGGGTGTGCCAAGAGCTCAGTGTGGAAGTCAGAGGTGCTTCCGTGGGGGGCAGAATCGGGCTTGCATCCTGACGGGCGATGCCCACGGCCAAGTGCTCCGGGGGCTGACGGGGTGCCCGGCGCTGTGCTGGGCGCCTGCCCCCCATCCTGCATTTCATCCTCCTCTCCCGTGTGTGAGGCAGGTACTGTCATTGCCCTCATTTTACAGATGAGGAAACCGAGACCCTGCAAGTGATGGGGGATGGAGCTGGTCACACCATGTGCCGTGTGACTCCAGACTCCCCGGACTGACAGCCCGTGCTAGACGGAGGGATTGTTCTTTCTGGACTGTGGACAGGTCAACCCGGGTAGGGTCGGGTGTTCGGGTACCTCTCTAGGGTCTCTCAACCGCCCCCCTCCCCGCCATCTCTCTGCCGCCTTTTATCCTCTGTGTCTTTCCCCCACCCCCTTTGTGGTTAGTGCTTTCTTGACTGTTACCCCTGACAAATGCTTCCTTCTACCTGCTCCTGGAGGCTCCACATTTCAAAGAGGAGCCCTTGGGGGCAAGATTAGCCCGAGGGAGGGGCGCCTGGGTGACTCAGTCGGTTAAGCGTCTGACTTCAGCTCAGGTCATGATCTCGCGGTCCGTGGGTTCGAGCCCCACGTTGGGCTCTGTGCTGACAGCTCAGAGCCCGGAGCCTGTTTCAGATTCTGTGTCTCCCTCTTTCTCTGACCCTCCCCTGTTCATGCTCTCTCTCTCTCTCTCTGTCTCAAAAATAAATAAACGTTAAAAAAAAAAAATTTAAGATTAGCCTGAGGGAAAGAATGTTCGTGCACTGCGCCCTACACACCTGACTCGTGAGTGCAGTCTGGTTTAGCATCAGCCTTTCCGGTCAATTGTTAAGGCTGTGAGAAAGGACAAAAAAATAAATAAAAAGAGGGCCGGAGTTCTCTCGGGCTCCATCCAGCTGGGAAGAATTTGGGGAATCAGGTTTGGCAGAATGTTCTGGGCTGGGTGCTGGAAAAGCAAAACAAAGATGGTGCAGCTTCCGCATCGCCTCCCACGTACCTGACGTGGACCTCTGGTGGCCAACAGGCAGGAGGCTGTCCGTGGAGGCCAGGTCGTTGGCATCCTGGGACTCATCAAGAGGTGGTGTCCCGTGTGGTAAAGTCCCCCTGGCCCTCGAGCTTTGTGGCCCTTGGTTGAGTCTGAATTGAGTCTCCTGGGCAAATGACCACTTGGGTGCATGGGTCTGTGCCCCAGTTCCCTCATCTGTTGAACTGTCACCTTGTTCAGGCACTACTGGTGGGGTCCCCTGAGAGGACCTTCTGGGTAGATCCGGGCCCCAGCTTCATCCTGACTCATGGCTGAGTATGAGGACTTTCTCTCTGAGCCTTGTGTCCAGATCAGATGATCAAAGGTGCCTGCCAGGGCCTCCCCCAGGTCTGCTCCCAGAATGGCAAGTAAAAGGGGAGTGGGGTCAGGCTGGAGGACCAAGCATGCACCCGTGATCAGCAGTTTAGGGGGCTCCCGGATAGGAAGGCGCCCGAGGCCATCCCAGTTTTGCACTCCACGTAGCCATGCACACGGCCTGCACCTGCTAGGTTGATGGCCGTAAAGACTGTGCTGGGGCGGGGGTGATGGGGCGATGGGGCTCACAGAGGCTGTCCTCCCGTCGCAGGCCTCCTTGTACAGATGTAAACCTTCCCCCGCTCACCCTCCACCGGGGCTCCTACAGAGCACTCGGGTCTCTTCCTTCTTCCTCTGGCGGGTCCCTCACACGCAACTGACTGTCCCTCCCAGTTCTGCAGGCTGGTTGTTCGAGATCAGGAGGAGAGCACAGTTCAGGGTCAGATGCGAGCCCACCCTGCCTTGCACACCATTATCTTCTTGCCGTGCCCTCGCCTGGTGGGAAGAGGGTGAGAGAGCTCTCTAGGGTCCCTTTTATAAAGGCACTGATCCCATGCGTGAGAGCTGCGCCCTCATGACCTAATGGCCCTCCAGTGACCCCGCCTCCTAATGCCATCACATTGGGGGGTTAGGTTTCAGCACGTGAGTTTGGGGGGAGACACACCTTCAGCCCGTGGCACTCACTCTGCTCGTCACGCAGACTCCCGCGGTGACCGTGTCTAGCACCTCCCACTTCTGTCCTCACCTCAAGCCATGCCAGTGGGGCATCTGCCTCTCGGCTCCCCTGAATCTGCGCCGGTCAAGGTCACTGATGACCGTCTGGTTGCTAGGGCAGCAGGACCTCATCCATCCTCCTCTTCCTTGGCCTCCATTAGCTCTGGACAGAGCCGACCCTTCTGTCCTGGAAATGTTCTCTGCTCTTGACTTCTGTGGCATTGGGCGTTCTGGGTTTTCCTTGTTCCCACAGACTTCCCTTCTCAGTCTCCTTCCGTGGCCCCTTCTCCCCTGCCACCATCTGAATGTCGGAGCTGACTGCACGTGCCCCTCTGTGCTCTGCCCTCCTCTGAGATCTCACTTCGTCCTTTGTGCCTTGACTCTGGAACATGTATCTCTAACCCTGGCCTCTGCACTGGACTGCTGACTGCCTACTTACGATGTCCTCCCGAATGTCTGAGAGTCCCAGCAGCCTTACCGTGGCCCAGGGGCTTCTGACTTCCGCCCACGCTGTTTATCTTCATCGTTCCCTCCTCTCGAAATGGCTCTGTGATGCAACCAGCTGTCCAAGCGAAACTCCTAGGAGTTACCGTTGATTTCTCTCTTTCTTTGTCGCTGCGTAGATCTTGTCATCAGCTTATCCTTAACCCATTTCCTGCTCTGTCGCCTTCTCCCACGTCTTAGCTGCCACTCTGTGCAATCCCCCCTCTTCTCAGGCGGCAACAGTCCTGTCTCCCTGTCTGCTGTCGCTTTACAGTCCGTCCTCCCTGCAGCGGCCAGAGGGAACTTTTCCATCAGACCGTGCGATTCCTCTGCTTCAACGCCCGGCTGTATCGAGGGGCCCACAGGCCCAGCCTGACCCGGTGCTGCTCGCCCCTCCGGCCTCATGTCCTCTGCCTGTCCATCCCACCACCCCCACTGCCCTGTCCCTGCAGCCCGCTGGCTTTTTCCATCCTCGGGGTGTTTGTGTTTATTCGCCCTTCCCTGTCTGCAATGCTCTTCCTGCACTCCTGCTGAGGGCTCCATTTCTGTTTGTTCAGAGAGGCCTTCCTTGACCTCCTACCAGCCTTCCAGGGACCCTCCAGCCCCCTATCCTGTTTTACTTTTATAGAGCTCATTGCTACTTGGCACTATGTTGCATTAATATTTCATTTGTCTCCTCTCGTGGAAGTCCAGGAAGGCGGGGGGGGGGGGGGGGGGGGGCGGGGATTGTATCTGGCTTGGTCCTCAGTGCATCCTGGCCTGAAACTGTGCCTGGCGTGTAGCAATGGATCAGTAAATCTTCGGTGAGTGAAAGAGGAGAAGAGCCATCCATCGAGGGGAGTTGCACAAAGTCCAGTTTACTAAGGACTGAGCTGGGGAGCGTGCCGTGGGCTGTAGGCACGTTCGAGGCAGAACACGGAAGGCCGCCAGGAAGCTGGCCTCTGATGTGCAAGCAGGTAGCAGCCCGGAAGACACAGTGAGGAAAGAGCGTTCCCGACAGAGACACCCCTCCAGTGGGAAAAGAGGACCGATTCACGCCCCTAGTGCAGGGAGGGAGAGAAGGACCCGGAAGGGAGCAGAGGTGGCCAGCTGGGGTGGGGAGGGGAGGGGAAGTACGAGGAGGCCAGTAGGTCTCAGCGGTTAGCTTGGGCCGCCGGGGCATGGTGGTGAGGCGCAGAGGGGCAGTAGGGCGGTGTCCGGGTGGAAGACCGACCATGCTCGTTTAGACACGTGGAGGTGTGCCGGGTGATTGGGCCGGATTTAGAGGGGAGGTTTCCAGGGCTCCCTGGTGCAGCGCAGAAAGTAAGGCTCCCGCGCGTGCACTCTTGCGTGGACTCTCGGCACACTGGGTGTGGGGCCCTGCAGACCCACAGGGCGGGGGTGGGGGGGTGGAAAGGAGGAGTGGCAACAGGCTTTTGCCCCTGACCCCCCAGCCCCCACCGCATGCCAGGAACGACCCTCCAGGGAAGCTCGCGCCGACAGCGGATGGATCACGGGACTATCGAGGGTTGTATTCAGAACATCAGGCTTTCTTAGCTCTCCGTTCTGATCCTTCAACCCCCTCTGCAGATTCCCACGGATGGATGAGGAAATGGTGGCCCAGGGAGAGCCAGCGTCCAGCCAGGGGGCCGAGTCAGGTCTCTCTACCACCCGGGGAGGGGGGAGTGTCTCCTCTGGGCAGCTGTGACCTGCAGTTGACAGCCCAGCTCTTCTTGGTTCTCTCTGCACCTATCTGAGAAGAAGACGCCGCAGTCCTCTGAATTGTCAGGCTGCAGTTTCCAGACTCTGGTTTCTGTGCGTTTGCTCTGACGGGTAGCGCGCTGTCTCGAGATGGCAGCTGTTCTGGCCCTGAAATAGCACGGAGCTCACTGAAGGGGAGGGGGTTGCTCGCTGAGAAATCCCCCCCACCCCCCCATAACCGTGGCTTGTCAGAATCAGGGAGAGGGAGTACACTGCAGTCACTGAAGAACATAGGTTCTGGGCTCCTAAAAGCCTGAGGTCCCCTTTCCAGCACCCCCATTTATGAGCTGAGTGACTTTGGGCAAGTTGCTTTTTCCACTTACAGTCTGAATCTTGGGTATAAAAATGGGGAAACAATGCCTGTCCTCGTAGGGCTGTCGGGAGAATTAAACAAGACAAAGTTAAAGAGTCCAGTCTCAGACTGCCACATACAGTTGTGCAAGATGGGCACTGCACAAAGATACCCAGCCAAGGGGTCAGGCAGGGTTGACATCCAGCTCACTCTCACTTGATAAATCATGTGACTGGCATGTGGCTTAATTCATCTGGAGAAAGAGGTACTTTTTCCTAATTTGCACAGAGGTGCCATACCCTCACTGTATTCCTACCCAGTGTGGAATACATAAACCACTCTGTGGTCCTCTGAAACTCTGTACCAGGTTTGAGAAGAGTGCAGGGGTTCAGATTGCTGAGCTGGGGCCGCTTCCCTGCTCTGGGCTGGTGGAGGCTCTTGAAGGACATAGAGACCTCCTTGGGCTCCTGTCCTCTTGAACACCATCAGCACCCGGGGATGAGGGGCAGTGTTAGATAGAAAGCTGCATGCATGCACCTTATCTTGTTCCAGCCAGGTGCTTGCTGGGGCTCAAGTTCTGGGACCTCCAAGAAAGACCCCACAGTCTAGGGTGCCTGCGTGGCTCAGTCGGTTAAGCATCTGTCTTCGGCTTAGGTCATGATCTCGTGGTTCGTGAGTTTGAGCCCCACATCAGGCTCTGTGCTGGTGGTGCAGAGTCTGCTTGGGATTCTCTCTCTCTCTGTCTCTGTTTCTCTCTCTGCCCCGTCCCTACTTGTGCTCTCTCACTCTCTCTCAAAATAAATAAATAAGCTTGAAAAAAAAAAAAAAAAAAAAGACCCCATGGTCCTGATGAAGCTCCCGAGAGGGTTCAGACCAACAGGAGGGCCCTATGAGGGGCAGGCTCATGGACAAAGGCTGGCAGGGATGCGTGAGGGCCCCCGGCCACGCTGACAAGAGGCCTCCTCAGCCTGCAGAACTGGAGCCGCGTCCGGGTAGGAGGATGGAAACTAAAACGCAGGACTGCCGTGGTCACCTCTGAGTTTGTCTTCTCACCTGCTGGCTGGGCAGCCTGGGCTGCCTGGCCCTTCCCCCCCCCTCCCCCCCCCGTGGTCCCTGAGGGCACAGAGGAGGGGGCAGGATGGAGGCAGCTTGGCGCCCGCCCCGGACTTGACTGCCGGAAGCCAAGTGGCATCTGAGATGAGCTGGTCTGAGCGGCCGTGACTATTTATACCCGTGAGGTGCCGAATGCAATGCCGGGGCCCCTCCCTTTGCGCCGGGCAGAGATCGGCTTTCGAGAATTGGACAAAGAGACAGTGACTGACTCACCCTGAGAGGCCAGTGGAGTTCAGAAAGTTGGAGAGACTGCTTCTCTCAGTCTTCTGGCAGTTTGACGGGAAGCTCGAACTGTTTTGTGGGAGATCTAGGACTTAAATAAAGGGGCATCTATTAGTGCTTTCCAGTAGCGGAAGAGTCATAACCCCATTACAGAAAACTTACAAAAGTACAGAAAAGGATTTTAACAGTCATTCACAATCCCATTATTCAAAGAAGCCGCCCATCAGTGCTTTGGTAGGGCCCTTCCCTGCGGCCTGTGCATTCACAGATGTATATACCGTTCTTTCGGGAGATCACAGTGCTGTAGCTTGTGTTTCCCGTTCAGCATCATCCTGGGAGCGTCTTCCCACGTCATTACACAAGGAGACGGAAGCATCACTTGTGACGTCCGCATCAAAGTCTGCGTCCCCGCCAGACAGGGATTACCGTGCTTTTTCCAGAACGCAGTCCTTGGGTGTCCCGTCAGAAGCGGAGTCCGGAGGGGGGGGCTCTCGGCAGCAGTTGTTATGATCTTGCTTCCTCGAGTGTTAGCTTTAGAGCCGGAGACGAAGCAGCGCAGCTCAAAACCGGGTAGGATGGAGACAGGAACAGGGCCACTGGCTCCGTTTTCAGACAGGACACCTGGGGCTGTCGACCCCGGTGTGGGGCGCTTTTGACAACTTGGCTGAGGCACCACGTGGGGTGTTTTCAGGGTAGCTGGGGCTCGGTATCGTCACGTATGGCAAGACTCCACGGAAGTGGGAGTCAATGCCACGACGGAGGAAGACTTTATACTCACAGATCCCTAGACACAGGAGGCACGTCACACCGGAAAGGCCACGTAGGGGGCCACCAGGGCTGGTCAGGAGGCAGAGAGGGTGAGAGGGGAAAGTGGGCAAGAGCCTTCACAGGGGTTTCTGGGGAAGAAACAGCTGAGTCAGAGGCACAGGGATTGGTGGACTCTGGGGCCTAAGGGCTGTCCCTAGCTGTGTGGTACCTGGTCCTGGGATGAGGTAAGGGCAGGGGGAAAGAGGCCCGGAATGTGAGAGGAGTGGTGGTGGCGGGTTATGAGCTCTGGATTGGGTTGTTTGCGTAGGAAACGTGCGCTCACGGGAGGTTACCGTCTGGAGGGATTGGCTAGCCCCAGGGTCAACAAGGCCCCGGATGTTAAAGCATCCGAAACACATAGCTTCTGCACGGAGTCTGCCACAGAGTTGGGTGATCAGGGACAGTCCCATGTCCGGGCAGAACACGGCATGGGCTTTATGCGCAGGGTGGCAGGGGAGAGGTTTACCCATAGCAGCGGAAGGAGGATGCCAGCCGGTCCAGATGGCGGAGAAGCTTCCTGAGGTTCGTCGTGCCTGACTCAGCTCTGCCATCAGCCAGCTGAGGTCCAGAAGCAAGTCGCTGACTCTCTGGCCACTCCTGTCCTTTGATGGCAGGAGAAAGGAGAAAGGACGGAACAAACATTTCTTGGGCTCTTGCTGCGTGCCAGCCACTGTGCCGGGGCTTTCCGTGAAATTCTCATCGCTATCTTACCTCAGCCCTGTCACACGTGCACTGCCCCTTTCTCGTGTGTGGATTTCACAGATGAGGAAACTAAGGCTCACAAAACCGATGGGCCTAGGGTGGCTTGGGCCGGGGGGCGGGGGGGGGGGGGCAGAGAAAGAACGTGACCCCGTTCTGAAGGCCTGTCCACCTAATAGTCACCAGACACGAGGCGTGAGACCATTTGGAGTCATGGCACTGCCTGGTTCCCTGGATGGGTGAGGCTGGGGGTTCAGGAGAGCAGGAGACCGAGTGGAGGCTGGCAGAGGTAAGGCAGGGATGGCCTCATGGAGGCGGCGGAGGGGCTGGCTGATCTTCGCGAGCTTCTTCCTCGTGTCGGTGGATCATTCATCCACAAACTGTGTCTCACTCTGGCTTGGTTAGTGAGTGGGAAACACAGGGAAACTTGGGATTATATTGTCGTGCTGGCTGGGGCCTTGGCTACCACCTAGTTTAAACCGATTGTTTTCAGGAGGAGAAAGAAGAGGCCCAGAGAGGGGAAACGATTTACCGAAGTCACACAGCTGGGTTTAGAGGCATGTCCACGATGTGTCTGTAAGACCCCCAACCCCCTGAGAGCTCTGGGCTAAGTCTCCCCCGAAATAACCCCTGCACCATTTGAATCTGGAGCTTTTCTTAGCAGCAGCCTGAGACCACGGCTTCAGGTGACCCAGTGGATTCCAGAGGACCTAGTGGCCCTGGCTCTGGTTGCAAACAGTGATCTCCGTGGTAAGATGCCACACCTCACTTACTGTTGTGTGACTGGAAAATGATGTGAGTTACAGCCAAGGTCGCAGGCTTTTCTGGTGGCCTCATGCTGACCCCTTGTTCTTAATTGCAGATAACAGAGCCCATTTAGCTAGTGAAAGCAGAAAGGGATTTATTTAGGGCACGGCTAGCTCGGAATCTTTGGGAAAGCTGAAGAAAGACAGAAGGCTGAGCCTCCCCGAACTGCACCGTGAAACGGGGCCACCGTGAAAGCTGCTGCCCCTGATGTAATCAAGAAGGTGCTGCTAAGCCTGCAGTTTCCAAGAGCCGTGCCCTGTGCCCTTCCGCCACATTCTGCACCCGCAAAACAATGCCTGGAGCCTTGTCATTGTTCACCTCTAACCCAGCTCTGAGTCAGTCTCGTGCAAATGCTTCTGATTGGTTGAACCTAGATTATATCCAAACCCTAGCTGCAAGGGAGTCTGGCAAATGTAGGTTTTAGCTTTCTGGCCTGTAGCGCAAAAGGTACAGAGGTAGCAAAGACAGAGGCCCCGTGTTTGAGATATTCACAACACAGTTTGCAAGGGGGAAAAGGATATATAAACAGACTATTATAATACAATGTTATTTCCTCTAACTAAGAGACAAAGGGACCCCAGGACCGGGGGTCAGACAAGGCTTCACACAAGTAGGGGCATTGAGCTGGGTACTGAAGGATCAACATGGGTTTGCCAGATGAGAAAGACAGAGAAAGGAGTTTCAAAACATAAGGGAAACAGAGAGAAAAGGGGAGGGGGAGTGCGGTATTTTGGGAATCCTCAGTGCCTAGTTCTTATTAACGCTGCTTCAATTCTTTTAAGACGTGAGAACAAGGAGCCAATTTCATTTTGTAAATAGGAGCCAATTTGTTCTATAAATGTTTTAATATCTGGGGTGCCTGGGTGGCTCAGTTGGTTAAGCGTCCAACTTTGGCTCAGGTCATGATCTCACAGTTCACGTGGCTCGAGCCCCGCGTCGGGCTGTGTGCTGACAGTTCAGAGCTTGGAGCTTCCTTTGGATTCTGTCTCCCTCTCTCTCTGCCCCTCACCCTCTGTCTCTCTCTCTCTCTCTCTCTCTTTCTCTCTCTCTGACTCTCAAAAATAAACATTAAAAAAAAAATAAATGTTTTAATGTTTAAAAATATTACTTAAAATTAGTTAAAACTATAACTTTAAAACTTAACTATTAAATTATATGAAAATTAAGAGCAAACATTTTAAAATACATATTTTAAAGTATTAAATATATTGTTGTATATAGAAGTTATTTAAAATACAAATATTTTTAAAAAGAAGCCAGTTTATTGGGTAAAATGCCTTTCTGTGTCTAAAGCAGCACATCCATGAGTTTGTTCATGTAAAATCCATGAGAACACATGTAGAGTAATGGCCACCACGTGTTGGGAAGTTTTCTGGGGAATGCTGAAGAATGACTTTATTTTCGATCGTTGGTCATGGCCCACAGGGCCCCCAGGAGCAGCCCTGGGACACCTCTCTCACTTCTGATTCTCCAGAACTTTCTGTCTCAGGCTGTTCACCCACAGGTTTCTTGATTCTGTGGTGTTGAGCGGTTCTGGGACCCCCCAGCCTAATCTGCCCCCGCCTTGTTTGTTTGTTTGTTTGTTTCTTTCTTTCTTTCTTTCTTTCTTTCTTTCTTTCTTCCTCTTTCCTCCTTTTTCTTGCTTTCTTCCTTTCTTCCTTTCTCTTTCTTTGTCTTTCTTCCTTTTCCTTCCTTCCTTCCTTCCTTCCTTCCTTCCTTCCATCCTTCCATGTTTATTTATTTTTGAGAGAGAGAGATGGGTGGGGAGGGGCAGAGAGAGACAGGGACAGAGGATCCAAAGCAGGCTCTGTGCTAAGTGCAGAAAGCCCAATGCAGGGCTCGAGCTCACAAACCGTGAGATCATGACCTGAGCTGAAGTCAGACACTTAACTGACTGAGCCACCCAGGCGGCCCTGCCCCAGCCCTTTCTTAAAAAGAAAAAAAAAAAATTTAAATTATTTATTTTTGACAGAGAGAGAGACAGAGCCTGAGCAGGGGAGGGGCAGAGAGAGAGAGGGAAACACAGAATCCAAAGCACGCTCCAGGCTCCGAGCTCTCAGCACAGAGCCCGACGCAGGGCTCGAACTCACAGACTGCGAGATCATGATCTGAGCCGAAGTCGGACGCTCAACCGACTGAGCCACCCAGGCGCCCCTGCCCCTGCCCAACCCCTTCTGAACAACCTCCAGAGAGAGGCCACTCCAGAGAGAGAGAGGCCATGAGGAGAGGCCCCGTCCTGCCTCTGGCCGAGCCCAGCAGTGAACTGGTCTGCAGGAACCCTCCCCCCACCCAGGCCCTCTTCCTGCCCTGGGCTGGTGAAACTTCAGGTGCGAGGAGGGTGTTTTAAAGGTCTCCTCACCCGGTGGCTGCGGGAGGCCACAGGGCCCTTTTCAGGGGCCACCAGCTGTCCTCGGTGGAGCATGGACAAGAGCAGCCTCAAGTCAACGTGTCGGTTCATGCCCCAGCTTTGCCACCTACCACTCTGGGCCAGCGAGTCAACCCCCGGGGCTTCTTCGGGATGCTTGCGATGGTCACTTGCCTCGTAGGCTGGTTCTAAAGATGAAAAGGGAGCGCAGGGCAAGCGTGTGGCCCGAGGAAAGGGCTCGGCAGGCGCTGGCCGAAATTGGCGTTATCCTGCGTGGAGCTGCGGAAGGGATCCTGAGGTGGCTCTGGCTGGGGGAGCCAGCCAGCCGGTGTTGGAAAGGGCGTGTGCCCCTCTGCGGTGGGACCCAGCTCGAGCCTGACCCTGCCCGAGCCTGACCCTGCCCTACCGCTGGTGTGCCCTGGAACTCTATCTGTTTAGCCTCAGTGTTCTCAGCTGCCAAATGGAGAGAAAGAAACGTCAGTCTCACCCAGTCACGGTGTGAGCATGAGAGTCAAGGGGGCTAATGAGTGTAGCAAAAGCAGAAGATCTTGGCCGTGTTTGAGGCTGTCCTGTGTGGCACTTGCCCAAGGGGAGGAGAAAGGGGCAGGAAAGGGCAGGACCGGTTGAAAGTCTGGGTCTCACTGCCCAGACTCCCAGCACTGCCTCCGGCAGGGGCCGATCACAGGAAGCTGGAGAAGGACACGGTACTCAGAGCGTCCCCCCCCTTCCCTTCTCCTTTGCAGCCACTAGTTTGGAACCCAGCCTGCTTCAGAATGCCATGATTTGCCACGATGAGTTCGTGCCTCGTAAAGGCATAGCGTAAAGGCATGCCTCGTAAAGGAGAGCGGGGTGCTCTGAGTAGTCAGCCACCCGGCGATCAAGCCAGAGGGCCCCCGAGGTCCTGGTGCCCCCTCCCACTAGGTCATCTGCTGGGGTGGCATTGATGTGCTGTATGTATTTGACCGGGTAATAGACCCACCCCCACCCCCCCACGAGAACCCCGCAGTCCCCCAAAGGTCTGGCCGGCTTCTCTGCATAGTAACCTCTGTCCCTGTTGGTTCCCAGGTACTTTGAGTTTTACGAGGGCCCGTTTGAGTATAACTCCACAAGATGCCTGGAGCTGAGACACGAAATCTTGGAAGTGAAGGTGCTGTCCATGTGAGTGTGGCCGGGGTGGGTGGTGGGTGACGGTGCACGTGGGATGGGGCAGGACCAGGGGGCAGGGTGGGGCACGGGCCGAAGGAGACAGGAAGGTGGCTGATCTCAGCAGAGCAAGAATTAGGTCCTCCTTTCCCCTCCCCCCCCCCCCCCCCCCCCCAGGGCCTCTGGCATTTGGAGAGCAGGGATAATTGCATTTAATGAAAAAAAGGCCAGGTTTGCAAGTCCCCAGAACTCTGGGGACTGTGTCTCGATTTCCAGTCTCCGTGATATCATCGCCGGGTTCCTCTTGTACAGAAACCGAAGAGGGCACAGGAGCATCTCACCTGAAATGCAGTACTCCGAGCGGAGGCTTTAAGCATTGCCCTTTGCTATTGCCTTTTAAAAATTTTATATTGATTGATTACATTTCTTACCAAATGTCGGTGTTGGAGTGACACAACATTCAAGTAGTCCAAAAAGGTACACAGTGAAGATTCCCCTGCTCAGAGCCCCCCATTTCTTGTCAGAGGCGACCAGCGTGTCCTTGTGCGTCTTCCCGGAGAGTCTGCGTAAACCAGCCTCGCGCATGGATCTATTTCTTTTTTCTTGTTTTGCACACATCGCGGAAGAACTGTACTTTCTGCTTCGCGCTCAACAATACGGCGCCTATGGCTCTTTTATAAGCCACGGGAGGGGAAGCGCATCCTGTGCGGAACATTTCAGCGTGTGTGCTCACCCCCTCCTTCTCTCCCACACGGGACCACCATGAGTCCGTCGTCCCCCCTGAGAGGGACTTTGTTGTGTGAATCACGATACTTAATTTCTTAATTTTTTTTTTAACGTTTATTTATTTTTGGGACAGACAGAGACAGAGCATGAACGGGGGAGGGGCAGAGAGAGAGAGGGAGACACAGAATCGGAAGCAGGCTCCAGGCTCTGAGCCATCAGCCCAGAGCCCGACGCGGGGCTCGAACTCATGGACCCCGAGATCGTGACCTGAGCTGAAGTCGGACGCTTAACCCACTGAGCCACCCAGGTGCCCCACGATACTTAATTTCAAATAAAATTCCTCTGTGTTTGGAAGCGGTTCTAGCTGGATGTGGAAGGAATGTGGTTTATTCGAGGTCAGGTGGTGTTGGATCCTCTTGTGGACTCGTGGGCCCCTGCTGTGATCCCTGGGACCACTGTCCGTGGCCCACGGGCAGGAGCCACCGCTCCTTTAGCTATTTGACATGATTTCTGTGTGGTGTGGAAATCAGGTCACAGCATGGTCCCCGGGGTCTGGCAGGCCTGGGATCTTACCAGCTCTGTATCTTTATACAAATTACTTAACCTCTCTGAGCCTTTTCTTACCTATAGAAATTGGGACACTATTACCTAGCTTTGAAGGGTTTCCATAAAGACTAGATGAAATAACATGTGAGAGCAGAGAGCCCACATCCATAGTAGCACACAGAGGTGCTCGATAAACAAATAAATGTGTCTCCCTCCCTTTTCTTTCCTTTTTGGAGCCACCACCAGCAGCGGCAGCTTTTCTGGGCTGTCATTCAGAATCCTTAAGCTTAGTAGCTGCAGGAAAGCTCCAAGAAATCCAGCTGGGAATAACTGCGTTGTTTCTGGTCCCTGTGCTAACCAAGGGTCTACGTAACCCTCTCTAGAGGTCAACGTGTGAGGCAGCTCAGCCTCCCATCAACACCACCCAGCCCTCGGCTGCACGCACCGTGGTCTCCGCTCTCATGGAGCTCACAGCCCGGCAGGGAAGCAGACATTAATAACTACCCTAGAGAGACAAGGGGATGGCAGGGAGCTTGACCTGGGCTCGGGTGGGGAGGGGGTTGTCAGGCAAAGCTTCTCTGAGGAAGGGATGCCGGTGCTCCCATCGGACGAGCAATAGGAATTAAGTAGGCCAGGAAGGTTCCAGACTGAGGTTCCAGTCTGTGCAAAGGCCCTGTGCCAGGAGGAAGCCCGCTGTGTCCCAGGCTCTGAAGGGGAGCTTGAATGCCAGTGTGAGAGGGGGACCCGGAAGCCATGTGGCTGGAGGGGCAGATGGGGGCCCGACCTTGTGAGGCCTAGCAGTGTGGTCTGGGATCCAGATTCTATCATCATCTGAGGGCCGGGGGAACCCGTGAGAAAGCTTCAAGCAAGTGGCAGTGCAGGTGCATGTGATGTGCTTGGTTGAGGACTTGGGATTTAGTGGCAAATGTGGCCACCGGGACCTCAGGCGCGAGCCAAATTCATCAGCTCCTAAGCAGAGATCCTTTGTCTTTTCCCAGAATTCAAAGACCTCAGGCCCTTAACCGTGTCATTCTGGAAAGCCAGAGCGCACCTGTTGACAACACTCCTTAGTGTTTTCAAAGGCAAATAATTACTTTTTAAATTACACAACGCAGATAGTCTCTTCATGGTTACTTCGTGGTCTAGACTCAGAGATCTGAGAGACCCATGAGTTGGTCATCCTTCTACATAACTTCCTGTTCCACAGGCCAGGGGCCTAAACAACGGAACTTCATACGCCACAGTTCTGGAGGCTAGAGGTCTGAGAGCGGGGTGCCGACAGGGACGGCTTCTTCAGAGGCCTCTCTCCTTGCCTTGCAGATGGCCGCCTTCTCCGTCTTCACACGGGCTTCCTCCTGTCCCTCCTGTCTGTGTCCTAATTTCCTCTTCTAATGAGGACGTCAGTCATATTGGATTAGGGCCCACCCTAATGACCTCATTTTAGCTTAACTACCTCTGTAAAGACCTTGTCTCCCAAGACTCACATTCTGAGGTCTCAGGGGTTAGGATTTCAACATATGAGTTTTGAGGGAGAGATGATTCAGCCCATAACAGTCTCTGTTGCAGCTTCCATTCGGACCGAAGTCAAAATGACCCAGGCCCTACACCACAAACATGGTGGGGTGGGAGGGAGGAACCTCGCGCTTCCGTGATCTGTGCAAACCTTTGTCCCTTGTCGTGGATGCGAGTTCGGTGCTCCGCATGTTTAGCTGGAGCTCTCATCCCTGCCCTCGGGCGCCCTCTCTGGTCTCCTGAGCTGAGCAGCCGTCAGAGCGGGTGACCCCTGGGCCTCGCACTACCCCATTTCTTCCAGGGCCCTGGCCCCCCTGTGGTCCCCGGGCTCTGAGAGGAGAGGCAAGACAGAGGCTCTTTGCGGGGCATCGGCGTGAGGCTGGTGGGACGGTTGGGAGCAGCGAGCCTGCTGTCTGCCAGCCTGGCTCTGCGAGCCTCAGTGGGCTCTCCAGGGCTGAAATCAGAGAGCCCAGAGGCCGGCCTCTGATTCGGATGGTTCTGGCATCACCAGGGCACCCGTGGGCTTTACTGTGCTCTGGCCCAGAGCCTTGAGCGGTGCTCGCAGTGGAGACTCTGAGTCATTGGGGAAAGGTTAAATCGCCATCTGTGAACGGAGGGGGCTGGACGGATGGGCCGCGAGGCCCTTTCGGCGTAAGAATGTCAGCTGGCGTTCTGAGGAGACAGGGAGGGGTGTGAGTCATCTGGGAATGATTCCGATCCAGAATTGCTCGGAACGCTGGTAGAAACCAGTCAGCCGGAAAATTCCCACATGGAAAAGGCCTCGGTCCCTGACAATGTCAGATGCAAGAGGAATTACTCCATGGCCATTTATCATGAAATGCATTGTCACGAGGGCTTGTACAAGTTATTTGTTTGCATGTGATCATTCTAGAGTCTCTTTATTTTAGTTTGGTTTAGTTTTTAATTTTATTTATTTATTTATTTATTTATTTAGAGGTTCTTTATTTTTAAGCCAGATGGGGGTGGTACCTGGGACGTCCCCCTGGGGCCTCTCATGCCACTCCTCCTCCATCTTTCTGGGGCGGGCAACCCTGCGCTGAACCCGGGAAGGGAGGCTGGGAGCAAGGGTTCTTCCAAGGGCTGAGAGGCCCTTTGGCGCCCAGACCTCTCTGGGTCCCCCGAGTGAGCGTGACCCTGCACGGGCTTAGGACGTGTTTATTACATGAATGAGCGGATTGGGCACGTGTATACCCGAGAACTGGGTGGAGACGGGAGGCCATCAAGAAAAGGGGGAGAAAGAAGAAGGAGAACAGAGATGGCCCTTATCACCTAGTCATTACCCTCATGGAAAATCAAGTAGGATACAAAAGCTGGTGATAGTAAAAGGCCAGGTCCCTGCTGCACACCTTCTTCTACCCACTCTGCTCCTTTGACTCTTGGCTGTTTCTTCCTGTAATTACTTCCACACCTATCGGTGATACGCACCTGCTGTTATTTCTTGACCCACCGACCTACCAAGTTTGCACAGCGTGCACTCGCCTCCTGCCTCAGTGGGTGAGGATTCGGCCCCCTTACACCTCCCCTTTACACCCCCCCCGGCCTCCTCCCCTCTCTTCTGGGTTGAGAGATATTGCTATTTTTAGTTCTTCTGTCTATAGATTGCCCGAGGAACCTGTTTCTTGTTCTACCAAATACTGGCAGTGTCTCTTGATCCTGTACTTTGTGAGATGAGGCTATTAAAATTATCCCCTTATTTTGGTTCCAGCCTCTGGCTCCAGTCACCCACGGGTTTACCTTTAAAAGGTCAAGGCTGATAACATTTACATTCGGTTTGTACCCATAATGAGTCGTTTCGGGGTTTTCTCGATAGGTTGACTCTAAAATTTCAAGATCAGAAAATAGTGATTCTGCTCCCCTTCCCCCTTTTTCCTGGAGCTTCTTGTCATTTTTTCCCTCTTGAACTCTTTGTCTCTTTTATGCCCTATTTTGGCTTTTAGCCTGACTCTCCCATCAGCCAGGCCTTCCCCTCAGCTTTTCCCTTCATCGTCTTGCTCCAGCGTGGACGGGCTGCTCTCTTGGTGGGTCACACGTGATTGTCCTGGGAACTTCCCTCCTCTGCCTCCTTGGGTTGGATTCACTTTTGCTTAGAACCCATAGCTGCTGCTTGTTTACTCCTTCATTTTGCTTCTCACTCATCTTCTGGTAATTTCCCAAAAAATGATGCATCAGGGGTAAGGGTTTTGAGTTCTTTGAGTTCTGTGTCTCAATGACCTAATTCTACCTTTATACCTGATTGTTGGTTGGACGGGGTTGGTGTTTTAGGGGAGACTCATTTTCCTGCAGAATGCCGACGGCTCTCCCCATCACCTTTGGGCATCCTGGGCTAGAGGAATGTGTTGCTAGTCATTCCTTTGGGGGTGACCTGTTTTCTTTTCTCTGGAGTGTTTCCAGAGCCTGTGGTTCTGAAATATCCCAGTGGTGTCCTTCGGGATAGACACCTGTGGGGACCTCTTAATTTGGGGCTCATGTCCAAACTCTTAAATGTTCTTTTGGATTTTTAAAAATATTTCCTTCTCTCTATTCTTCTCTACTTCCTTTTTTTTTCTAGTCCCTCTAAGAGTTGTACAGTGGACCTTCTGCATCGCTCATTTGATCTCAGCTTTTCTGTCCCTGCCCATTGTTTCCACTTTCTGAGACGAGTCCTTGACTTCATCTTCCAGCTCTTTGAGCAAACTTCTCCCCCCAAGAGCTCCTTCTTTGTTCTGAGTGCAGTCTATTCCTGTCTTTAAGGATGCCGTGTCTTCTAGACTATCTCTGGAGACACTAAGTAGAATATTTTAAAGTTGTGTTTTGTTCCTCCAGCATTTTTCTCTTTGTATATTTTTTTAAGGGAGGGGGAGAGTCACAGAGGGGGTAGGGGGCGGAGAGAGAGAGAGAGAGAGAGAGAGAGAGAGAGAGAAAGTCCAGCAGCCTCCATGCTCAATGTGGAGCCTGCCATGGGGCTTGATCCCATGACCCTGGGATCATGATCTGAGCTGAAATCAAGAGTTGGATGCTCAACAGACTGAGCCACCCAGGTGCCTCCTCTTTGAATATTTTAACTAATGGTTTGTCTTCTGTTTCCATCCAGTTGACCAGGTGATTCTAGGTTATCCATATTTAAATTTAGAACAATAATTCTAGGTTATCCATATTTAAATTTAGAACAATAAAAAGCTGATAGAAACTGACAGCAGGCTTTCCTTAAGAGTTGTGGTTGGAGGGGCGCCTGGGTGGCTCAGTCTCTGTTTGAGCGTGTCCCACTCTTGATTTTGGCTCAGGTCATGATCTCACGGTTCGTGGGATCGAGCCCTGCGGCAGGCTCTGCTTTGACAGCACAGAACCTGTTTGGGACTCTCTCTCTCTCTCTCTCTCTCTCTGCTCTTCCACTGCTCTCTCTTTCTCTCTCTCAAAATAAATAAACTTAAAAAAATTAAATAATAAAAGAGTCACTGTTGGAGAGGCTGCTCCTTTGGCTGCTAGAATGTCCAGATCTTTTCCCTGGGAGTGACCGCTTTTGGTCTTTTGTTTAGGGACTGACTGACAGTCTGGTTCAATCCCTCCCCTCCCTTTGCTGGACAGTAAATATCTGGCTGCTCTGGCGGTGGGTTCAATGGTTCCAGATACAGACTTACAAATGATGCTCATTTCAGCACCATGACCCTTCCCCACCCTCCATCTCTCTTTAAAATATCCCATGAGGTTGGACTCTGTCTCTGGGCTGTGTCACCCCTCCTAATGTCCCCCCTCCTCCTTCTACACTCTTGTCAAATCTCTCTTCCATTGAACTCCCCCCATCCCGGTCATTCTATTCATCTGGAATATTAGTGTTATCTTGGGAGAAAGGAGATAAGAGCCTGTGATCAACCCCTCATCTTTAAAGTCAAGATGATCTCTGCTTTGGTAAAGCAGTTTATAAAATATTGTTATGCATATTATCTCATTTGATCTTTCTGACAACCTTGAGGTTAGCAGGGCAGAGATCACTGTATCTGTCTTACAGATAAAGCACCTGAGTCTCAGAGAGATTAATGATTTGTGTCAGGTCACAGTGCAAGTTGGGGCAGAGCCAGGATTCAAGGTTGGGTGTTCAGGCCCCAGCCTTGGTCCAGCGTGTGACAGGCATTGGAGGCACATAGAATGGGGCCCAGACACTGGTAACAGTTGGAACTGGGACCCTGGCCTCAGTCTTGCCAGGGCTGTGTTTCTAGAAGGTGTTTGGAACATTGGCCACGTAGGGCACTGCTCTAAGGGCCTGGAGGTTGCAGCGTGCAGGGGAGGGAAGCAGTGGGTGAGCCAGGGTGGGGCTGTGTAATGGCACCCTCGTCTGATGTCACATTAGCCTGAGATGTGACGGTTGCTGTGGGAGCTTTGGAAAAGCCAGAAGGAAGGCATCAGGATGGAAGGCTGGGTTCCTTCCAGCTCCTTAAAGCTACCAAGTAAGTTCCCAGCCTAGTGCCTTTGCACTCACTTTTCTCTTTGCCTGGAATACTCCTTCCCCCAGATAATTTGCATGGCTCACTCCTGATCATTTCAGTTCTGTGTGCAAAGTTCGCCTCTTCGGGGAAGGCTTCCCTGACCAACCCTTCTGAAGCAGTCCCTTGTTGGTTCCTTGGCCTTGCTTCATTTTTCTTCATGGCTCTATTAGCTGTTTTCTTTTTCTTAATGGGCGAAAGAACACTTCACATGAGATCTACCCTGTCAACAAATGCTTAAGTGTTTAATACGGTGTTGTTAAATGTAGGCACTAAGCTGTACAGCAGATCTCTAGAACTTAGGCATCTTAAATAACTGAAACTTTATATACATCGAACAGCAAGCAGCTCACCATGTCCCCTTCCCAAAGTCCCTGGCAACCACCGTTCTCTTCTCTGTTTCCATGAGATTGACTATTTTAGATACATCATGAGCAGAATCATGCTGTATGTATCCTCTGTGACCGGCTTCTTTCACTTAGCATAACGTCCTCCAGATTCATCCAACTTGTCACATGTGACAGATTCCCTTCTTGTAAAAGGCTGAGTGGTATCCCATTGTACGTCTATAACACATGTCCTTTATCTGGTCACTCGTCAGTGGACATTTAGATTGTTTGTCTTGGTTACGTTGACTAAGGCTGCAGTGGACGCGGGACTGTACGTAGCTCTTTTAGATCCTGATGGCCATTCCTTTGGATATATACCCAGAAGTGGGACTGCTGGATCACGTGGTTGTTCTTTTTGTAATTTTTCGAGGCACCTCCGTATCATTTGCCGTGCTGTCTGCACCGTGTCACCTTCCCACCAACGCCGTGCGAGGGCTCCTTCTTCTCCACATCCTCGCCAACACTTGCAATCTTTTGTTTTTATTTTTTTGGTTTTTTTTTTAAAACATGTTCATTTATTTTTGAGAGAGAGAGAGCGAGAGCAGGTGCGAGGGTGTGTGTGAGCCAGGGAGGGGCAGAGAGAGAGAGGGAGACAGAGGATCTGAAGCAGGCTCTGGGCTAACAGCAAGAAGGAGCCTGATGCGGGGCTCGAACTCACGAATCGCAAGATCATGACTTGAGCCGTAGTCAGTCGCTTAACCAACTGAGCCACCCAGACGCCCCTTTTGTTTTTTTGATATTAGCCATCCTAACAGGTATGAGATGATATCTCATTGCAGTTTTGATTTTCATTTCCCTGATATTTAGTGATGTTGAGCACCTTTTCATATGTCTGTTGGCCATTTGTATGTTTTCTTTGGAGAAATGTCTTTTCAATTCTTGTGCCCATTAAAAATTGTTTTTTAATGTTTTATTTATTTTTGAGGCAGAGAGAGACAGAGCATGAGTGGGGGAGGGGCAGAGAGAGAGAGAAAGAGAGAGAGAGAGATACAGAATCTCAAGCAGGCTCCAGGCTCTGAGCTGTTAGCACAGAGCCTGATGCAGGGCTCGAACCCATGAACCATGAGATCATGACCTGAGTTGAAGTTGGATGCTTAACCAACTGAGCCAGCCAGGCACCCCATCTTATGCCCATTTTAAAATCAGGTTATTTGGAGGTGCCTGGGTGGCTCAGTCAGTTAAGCGTCTGACTCTTTTTTGTTTTTAATTTTTTTTTTTAACATTTATTCATTTTTGAGAGACAGGGTGCGAACGGAGAGAGAGGGCGTGAGAGAGAGAGGGAGACACAGAATCTGAAGCAGGCTCCAGGCTCCTAGCTGTTAGCACAGAACCTGAAGTGGGGCTCGAACCCACGAATCGTGAGACCATGACCTGAGCCAAAGTCGGACACTCAACTGACTGAGCCACCCAGGCGCCCCAAGTGTCTAACTTTTTTTTTTTAATTTTTTTTATCGTTTATTTATTTATTTATTTATTTTATTTTTTAAATATTTTTTTTAAATTTTTTTTTTTTAACGTTTTATTTATTTTTGAGACAGGGAGAGACAGAGCATGAACGGGGGAGGGTCAGAGAGAGAGGGAGACACAGAATCTGAAAGAGGCTCCAGGCTCTGAGCCGTCAGCACAGAGCCCGACGCGGGGCTCGAACTCACGGACCGGGAGAACATGACCTGAGCCGAAGTCGGCCGCTTAACCGACTGAGCCACCCAGGCGCCCCAAGCGTCTGACTCTTGACTTTGGCTCAGGTCATGGTCTCACGGTCATGGGATTGAACCCTGCACTGGGCTCTGCACTGAGTGTGGAGGCTTCTTGGGATTCTGTCTCTCCCTCTCTCTCTCTCTCTCTCTTCCTCTGCCCCTCTCCTGCTCGTGCACTCTCCCTGAAAATAAATACACATTTAAAACTAAATAAATAAAATCAGGTTATTTGGCCTTTTGCTATTGAGTTGTAAGAGTTCCTTATGTGTTTTGGATATTAACCCCTCATCAGATAAATGGCCTGCAAATAGTTTCTCCTGTTCTCTGTGTTGACTTTGTACTCTGTTGTGGTCCTTCGCTGTACAGAAGCTTTTTTAGTTGGACGTAGTCCCACTTGTCTATTTTTGCTTTCATCGCTTGTGCTTTTGTTGTCATATGCAGATGTACCTGTTTTCCACTTGCCTCCTTACTGCTATTTAAGCTCCGTGGAAGCAGAGAGTTGTTTTGTTCACTGCTGTATCCCCAGTTCCCGCTACAGAGAAGAGTTCAAAAAATAATTATAGACTCTCTTGGAACTCAGACTTCTTGGTTCATTCACCAGTTTATTAATACGCTCAACACATATTTACCACACGCTGGCCGTGTGCCTTAGCCCTGGATTTATGGTGTGAACTCAGGCGTGATCCCCTGCCCCTCCCGTTACTTACTATCTTGTGGGAAAGATCAGGAGTGAGTAGGGATGGGTTACGGGTTTCACAAAAGGGGAAAAGTCCAGGGGGCTGTGAGCGAGCAGAGCCCAGGCAGTGCAGTTTAACCATAACAATAGCTTACAACTACCAGGTACTTTCCGTGTGCACTTCCTATGCTTAGGCCTTTATTGCATCACCTTATTTAATACTTTTCACAGATCTGGGACAGTGAGTGATAATCTATTATTATGCCCATTATATAGATGAGACTCAGAGAGGTTGAATAACCTGCCCGAGGTCCCACAGTTCGGGGGAATATGAAGCCTGTCTGAGGCCCAGCTCCTCTTCTGAGTGCAAAATCCACATACTTTGTCGCTATTCTGTATTTCTCCTGTACTCACCGCTCCCCCGTCACCCCTCCCCGTACCAGTCATGTATGTGTTCCTTCTGTGGGTGAGGCTTGCCCCGTTTGGGAACAACCCTTTCCCCTCCATTTAAACACAGGGGACCCAGCTCTGCAGAATGAAACTGGTTTTTACTTTACAGTTAAGTGAGTGTTTGTCCTGGTTTTGGAATCAAGGACCTCTACGGGAAGCCGGTGAAAGCTTCAGATTCTCCCCAAGATATGCACATGGGCAGACAGAAATGGGATCGTGCTTGTAACTCAGAGAGCTCTTGGGTTCCCTTAAGGCTGGTGGCTCTGTTGATAAAGGAGGCTGTGAGGCTTTGGGCTCAGGATGGGCTGGTTTGCATGTGGAAGGCAGGCTTGCAGGAGAGCGGTTCACTCCCCCTAGGAGTGAGCAAGACCCTGGGTGCCCGAGCATCGAGGACACCAAAAATAAGAAACCACAGTTAGCGTAAAGGACCACACCGGGATTGGGCACATGGGGAGCAGGAAGGGGTGATCGCGAATGCCGACGCTCTGCCCAGCCTGGCCCTTTCACGTTCTCTTCTGTCTCTACTCCCAAAGGGTGAAGCAGTCGGAGCTATTCGACAGATGGAAGAGCCTGCAGATGTGCAGATGGGCAATGAATATCTCTGAGGCCAACCAGTTCAAGTATCTGTGACTTGTCTGCCCTCCCCCGCCCTCCCGTTGGTGATGTTCTCCTTCCTGCCGCCCCGTCCTGCAAGGCCCGGCCCCGGGGTCGTCTTTTCCCCAGAGCTGGCCCTGGCTGGGCTTTGGGATCTGGGCAGCGGGGAGGTTCTGACTCAGTACACAGGCCGAGGTGGACACCCTGCTGGCCACGGCCCCTGCATTCCATCCCCTAGGCCTTGTGGCAGCCCCGTGAGTGGCTGGGCGGGGGGGGGGGGGGGGGGGGTGCGGTGTGGCCACTACAGCTCCACCTTGGTTCCAGGTCTCCAGCAGGCCTGAGTGGTGAGGTGCACTGAGCTTTCTTCTATGGCCGCGCCCTGTCACCAGCCCCTCCGGGGGCAGCTTGCTTGCACCAGACGCGTGAGGCCTGCTGTAGACGAGCTTCTAATTGCTCCCTGACCCAAAGTGATAGATTATAAGCTCCCAGAGAGGCAAGAGCCATAGCTTAAGGTTCCCCTGTCTGCAAGAGATGAACAGCTGGCAGACGTCCACAAGTTCTTTCTGATTAACGTGAAGCGTAGGTTCATCGCTAAAATTCTGTGAGCTCACGGTGGGATTTTAGTGCAGACAGACCTTACCGAATGGGACTGATGGGACCCCGGGCATGTAGGTATAGACCGGATGCAGGCTACTCAGGCTGAAGTTTGGATGTAGTCAGGAGCCATCAGCATGCAGGAATCCTACCCGGGGGGGCTGTGAAAAGCAAATGACACTAAGCATTTTGTCTTTTCCTTATGAGTCATTCGGTCCAGTTTTCTGCAATTCCAGGCCACGTCTAGAGACTGAGTAGTAGTTTTAAGTGGCACATTTTTAGAAATGTGGATGTTTAAAGTGATAACCCCGGAAGAGCAGGTACCGGCAGCCGCAAACCAGAGGCCTCTGTGAGACTGCAGATTCCCAGCTAAGGCCCAACAGGAGGGCAGGAAGACCCCGCCTCCACCCCTCGCCATCATAAAAGTAGAACATGAACTTGAGCAAAGTGCTGGGAGGCGGGAACAGGTCCAAGGTCTGTGCGGCAAGTGCCACCCCAAATCCACCCCTTAGCAAGAGGTGTTAGTGTAGGCACTGCCCTGACAGATGCCCCCCCAGGGGTGGGCGGGGCCTGAGCAGGCTGATAAAACACCCAGCGCAGAGAAGGTCAGCAAGGTGCAAGGAGATGTTGTCTGGGCTGGAAGCTGCACAGAAGTGTCCTCTGTGGGATTCACATATCTAAGGAAATAACGAAGCAGCAGGAAGATGGTATGGCAGCAGAAAAACAAGGATTAAGTGTGGGAGCCTTCGGCAGGGATCAGCCAGCACTATCCAGCAGAGAGGCTCCAGGGGGGGGGGGGGGGGGGGGGCTGGGGGCCCCCCTTGTGGGGGGGGGGGGTGGGGGCGTAGTTTCAGGTGTGGAAAAGGGAGATGACATCAGGTCTTGCCAGGCTCCAAATGGAAAAACCTTCAAAGCCAGTCGGTTGCCTCCCTTTGCTCTCATTACAAGCTCATTCAACGATGATGAGATCCTTCATTCAGGTTTGCAAGACCCTGGTATGGTGAAATGGGGAGGGGTGGAGGGGATGTGCTAGAAGGAGTCCTGTAACTGAGGCCTTCCCTCACCCTACTGCCTACAAATGGACGTGTTGGCATTCTGGTTTATAGCTCTGTCACTGGTAAGCTTGGTTAATATGAGAGAGTTTCCATCAGTGGTGAACTCTCCAGCTGGCTGGCAAGATTGAGTTTCTGGACCAGCAAAGCTAAATGGGCCAGTGCTGACTCATGGCCTCTGCTGGCCGGGTCCCTGGCCTCCCCTCTGAGAAGACTCAGTCAACATTCTGAAACTCATCACTCCACAGGAAGGCCCTCTCCGATCGGCAGCCAGCTGAGTTTCCCCAATGAAATTCCTACGAGAAATAAAGTCATAAAGCATAATTTTATAACCTTCCTGGCTTTGGCAACCTGGAGTCGCAGAATTATAGAGGCTCAGAGGGAGAAGAGCCAAGACTACATTCTATGGGTGAGGCGGTGGAGGCCCAGAGCCCAGAGCCCCACAGCTGGCAGGAGCGGATCAGAAACTAGAACCCAGGCCTCCTGACACCGGTTGGCAGCCCAAGTTTCCATCCCAGACCCTGGATGTGGACTCTCCAGCAAGCCCCTCCTCAAACGTTGGTGGTCGTCATCATTCCGGCTCCGTAGAGGTGTCCCGTCCCTCCTGGGGCCGCCTAGACACTGCACGTGACAGTGCCTGGAGCCAGTGTTGGCGGGAGGAGGCCAGTGTGGACTCAGCATAACACTGCTGCTTTGGGAGAAAACGGAGCCTCGCGGGCTCAAAGCCCTCCCCACCCCACCATGTGGGAGAGCAGCAGCTTGCCTCCCGTGTCAGGCCCAGCCCCTGGGCAGCCAGGGTGGGGGGCTCTGGGCCCCCAGGGCAGGGGAGAGCAGTGCCCAGGACCCCGCCCCTCAGCAGGCCTCGGAGAAAGAGAGTGACCCGGCAGAGCACCAGCTGAGGCAGAGGGAAAACTCAGCCTTCTCCTGCCTGGCCGACTCCCAGGTCGGCCTCAGCAGCCACCTTCTCCCTTGGAGGGCTTATTTTTATTTTTATTTTTCAGTTTTGCAAAGGCTGCTTGCATCCTCTAAGCTTTAACCCTTCTGTGGCTTGTGTTTGACTGCTCTTGTGAGCGAAAGCCACAGGGCTTTTTTTTTTCTTTCTTTTCTTTCTTCCTTCCTTCCTTTTTTTTTTTTTAAAGAAACAATGGACTCCTGAAAACCTCTTTAGGAAGTCAGGCTCCTCTTTCTGCAGGGAGTCATCAACCAGCACCAGCCCACTTCCTGACCTCCCCTCTTCCTCAGACACTTTCTAAATGCTTCTGTTGACCATCGGTGTCTTGGGTTTTTGCCCCCGTGGGATAGGGGTAAACACCTTGTCTAAGGGGCCAAGAACCCAAGGGCGCGCTCTGTGTCCCCGGATTTCCATCAAGGCTGGATAAAGAGTGTTTCCAGAAAGTAGTAGAATGCCTGGCAGATCTTGGCGAACGCCTGAGGCATGACTCATCCCACGACTGGCCGGCAGCTGGCTGTCGAACACCCGAACTCTCGTGCGACTGACACTGTGCAGGATCCGGAGAGGCAGGGTGCCTGCCATCAAGGGGCTTTCGTTCAAGTGGGGAGGGGGTTGGTAGGTGACGAAGTGGGTGGTAGCTGGTCTGTGCTCCAGGTCCTCGGAGGCCAGTGAGGTCAGTGGGGTGGGCAGCTGGGAGCTCCCGGAGAGAAAGGCGAGTGTGAGGAGGGGAGGCAAGGCCCAGGCTTTGGGAGGCATGTTGAAGGGGGAGGGGACAACATGAGCAGAGGCGAGGGGGTGGGGGTGAGTGTGGGAAGGGGTGGCGGGGAGAGAACGGTTCACCCCGAGGGGCCTCAGCTCCCTGACCCCTCTGTTCTTCCAGAGGCTTTGCTCTGCCCTGTGTCACCTGTCCCTCCTGCTGTGTCTCCTGCCTGGCAGGTCCACTCTGTCCAGGTGCTGCAACGCCCCCTCCTTCCTCTTCACGACGCAGAAGAATACGCCCCTGGGGACGAAGCTCAAGTATGAAGTGGACACCAGCGGCATCTACCACATCAACCAGGAGATCTTCCGCATGTTTCCCAAGGTGCTGCTTGGGGCAGGGCAGTCTGGGCAGGGCAAAGGGGCGACCTCACGTGGCCCTCTGTGGCCACGCCCACGCAGTGTGGCATCACTCTGCTGTGCCCTCTGCACCCATTGTCCTGGCTCAGGTTGGCTCAGTGGACTGTCCTCTGGGGCTCCCGTCTGGGCACAGTGAGTGCCAACTGGCTATTATTTGAGCGACTTCTGGCAAGAAAATGGTTGTCAAATTTTGGTTATTACATTGCTTGCAGAGGACATCCCGAAGATATCTGGAAGAGTGATTAGGCATTTGTCCCCCACTGGAGGCAGCAGGAGCAAAACCATTCACGCAAAGATTGCATGCACGAGAAATCACGGACCAGTAGAAAGCAAATTGGGAACGATTTGATCTCACGTTGGATGACCTTGGACGGTTCTTATATCTTCCAAGGCCCCAGTCTCCCTGTCCATCACACTGGACTGGTTTAGGCTAGGAATAGGTTTGGCTGCTTATAACAGAAAATCTAAGTAAAACAAGATAGACGTGAATTGTTTTCCTTCCGCATAAAAGAAGTCGGGAGGGCTAGTACGGTGGCTCCCTGGTCATGGGGGACCACAGGATAAGTGATCTCATGAATGAACAGCTCAGGGCACTGAAGCTCTGGCTTCACTTGTGGCCTGATCACAGCGTCAGAATCTCAGAGAAAAGGGCCTGGAACCTGCCTTTTCAGCTCATTCTGGTGGTTATTACCATCTGAAAAGGAAGAAGGTTCCACTGGATGTGTTCATAACCACCACCTGGAGAGCATTGGGTCCAGGGCAGGACTTAGTGAGTCCAGTTTGCAGAAATGTTGAGTGGGGGCATGTCAGGTCTTTCTGGATGAAATCTGAGGGCCTGGGCTGCCCTGCTTCAACGGGAATGCTCATGAAACAAAGCCCAGGCGTCCCCGCGTTCTGTTACTTAAACGGAGGGTGCTGATAAGATTGGGCCTTGTGGGGGTAGCGGGGAGGAGCACAAGGTGGAGAGGTGTCACATATTCCCTCCCCACGTCACTGGGCTGGAGGATGATGGGGATAAGCCACATTTACCAGGTGGGTCTTTTTTTTTCTTTTTTTTAATGTTTATTTTTGAGAAAGACAGAGAGAGAGACAGAGTGTGAGGGGGGAGGGGCAGAGAGAGAGAGGGAGACACAGACTCCGAAGCAGGCTCCAGGCTCTGAGCTGTCAGCACAGAGTCCATCGCGGGGCTCGAACTCCCAAACCACGAGATCGTGACCTGAGCCGAAGTCAGATGCCTAACCGACTGAGCCCCCCAGGCACCCCTACAGCGTGGGTCTTGCAAGGCCTGGAACAGGAGGCTGATGTCCGACAGGTGGACTTACATCTCATGCGGGTCATGCCAGTGGGTGACAGTTCAGTTATGACATATGGGTCCAACAAGGGCCGTGGGTATAGACTGCCGAGGCCCAGGGAGTTAGAGCAGGGCTGCCAAATGTTCTCTGGAAAGGGCCAGAGAGCAAATATTTTAAGCCTTGCAGGCCATATGGTCTCTGTCACAGCCACTCACCTTTATGGTTCCAGCACAAGGCAGCCACAGACCTTCACAAACAAACGAGTGTGGTTGGGCTGCAGTAACACTCTAGTTCCTATCAGACACTGAAACGTGAACTTTACATAATTTTTACGTGTCACGAAGTCTTCTTCTTTTGATCCCCACCCCCAACCGTTTAAAAATACAAAACCCATGGTTAGCTCGCAGGCTGTATGGAAACAGGCAGAAGGTCCGAGGTGGCCCGCAGGCCATAATTAGCCACCCCCTGAGTTAGACCCTGTGACTTAGAAGGATTCATACCCTCAAGGTAAGTACTTCTTTGGGATTGTATAAAATTCAGCTTCTCCACCTCCTCCCCCGACCCTGGAGATTCTGATTCCGTGGTTCTGGGAAGGAGCCCAGGAATTTCTATTTCCAGAAAGTACTCCAGGTTGTTTTTGATGTACAGAAGTTTGGGAGACACTGACATAGAACATAAAGGCCTTTGAGGATCTCTCCAAAGATAACTTTGGTTTTTTCCTTTCCCTGGTAAAAGTCGAACAGTGCAGTTTTCCCCAATGGCTGTGAGACACCCTTGTTTTCCCCATCCTGGCCCCTGGGCCTGTCCCTTCAGGGACAATGGGCCTTGAAGGACAGTCTCCCACAGACGGATGCAGCATCTTCTTCAGATTTAGCCTCCTTCCTGAGGACCCACTGTGGTGTGATTGCCCATGACCCCACCGGGAGGCCAAGGTGCCGACCAGGGCCACTGTCATTCAGGGCTGGCCAGGTGATGTGTGCTGGAAGGGGAGCTCTCCAGTAGGCTCCTGGGGGGAGGGATCTTTGGGGACTAATGACAGTAATAATCTGGTCCTCCTGCCGAGATACCTCTGGGCCAAGCATCACCCTGGATAGGCTTTTCATTTACACTAGTGGTTCTCAACCCTGGGGACATTTGGCAATGTTTAGAGACATTTTGGTGGTTATGATTGGGCGTTACCCTTGACATCCGGTGGGGAGAGGCCCAGGGATGCTGCTAAACATTCTGCAGTCCACAGGGCAGCCCCCTCCCCCCCCTCCCCCCCCGGCAAGGAATGAGCTGATCCAAAGTGTCAACGGTGCCAGATCGAGAAACTCTGCTTCACGTTGTCTCACTTTTGAAAAGCACATGGAATTATCCTAATTTTACAGATGGGAAAACCGAGTTGCTGAGAACTCAAAACACTTGTCTATGGTTCCTTCACCTCATTCTCAGGCAAAACCAGGGCTGAACCTGGGTCTTTTGCCTAGGGGACCCCATTCTGGTTGGTCCCGGGCTTTCCTGGTTTGACCCAAGGGAAGCCCTGCATCCCGGGCAGAGTTCCCCAGTCCTGGGCACACTGGGGGGTTTGGGCACCCTGCCCTTGACTCCAGGTCTGTGCTTCTTTCTGCCTGTGCCGTGCATGTGGCTGCTTGGTTCCATCTGCCTTAGGTTTCCTGGGGGG